>NW_010206499.1:0-40840 GCF_000695765.1 Mesitornis unicolor
CTGTGATTCTGTGATTCTGTGATTTTCAAATGCAGTTTTTGTTCTCATTAGCAACAAACAAATAATAAGAGAGAGCTCTAGAGTGGACTCAAAAGACTGGGGTTGAACTTGTTGCTCTGCCTGTTTCCCTCTCTGACCTCGAGCATTTTGCCTATTTCATCCTGTGTTTCAGACTCCTACTCAGAAAATAAATACCGTTTTTCCCTGCCTCACAAGAGTACTATTAAAAAAAAGCGCAATTGTGATGTGGTCAGTAGGGCTATATTCATACAAAATTATAAGACTGAGAACATGAGGGAACAGCACTAACGGTTAACCAGGAGCCAAAACCTGAAACCAATCCTCCCTCCTGTCAACCACCAATGATAAAAATACCATGTTCTAAGACTAAAAGGAAGAAAAGCAGGGCTAAGAAACAAGACCAACCAGAGACGAAACACTACCACATTCTGTCCTAAATGTGTAAATATAAATATATAATCCGAGTAGATTAATAATTGGTATCAAATTTAAAAAGGCAGATCCTCTCTTACGCACTTCATGAGAAAGGACACACATATACATACACGGAATCTGAAGTGGGAAAGGCCAGAAAACACTAGATGAAACAAACAAAGCAAGGCAGAATGACAGAGTAGTTGGACAGTAAAGGATCAGACAATCACCATATAATTTCCATCATGGATAATAGGATACTGAAAGAAACAACTGGCCTCTAGAAGAAAACAAGAAGGAATACAGGAAAAAAGTATTGTTCATTTCAGTTGTTGTCTGCTCTGGTACTTACTTCATAAACTTCTCGGTTTAAGAATAATCTTTTTGTAAGCTATTTGTAGAGCCCTCAATAGATTGCTCCTTTAGAAGTCCAAGACTATTAGTAAATCATAATTACTGCTACTAAGAACAGGTAGTCAGCAACTCTGACTATCCTACACTCCTCAGCACTGCAGATGGAGCCAAGTACAGCATTCTGGACATGAAATCTCAGGCTTCCCAATAATTTGGTGTTGATTTCCCAAAAGAATCAGTGAGACACTAAAAATATATTCTTTGCAAAACCATACCTCTTTCTGAGCATGCAATCCAAATGAAACACACAGAGTCTAAAGATTTTTGGCTAATCTCTGGGTATAACCAGAGCCCTAAATTTAAACCTTTTTCACATTAACTTTAGGACCGTTTAGTTCCAAGCATAAACTTTACAGTTAGCTACTGTTTCCGTAAAGAGCCTGACCTGGAAATCCACATTCACTCATGAAGCTAGGGAAATAAGTCATATGAGAATGCAAAAATGATACGGCTTAGGTGTACATCTAGATTTCTTTTAAATTTGAACCCGGTGCTTCTAAAGCCACATGTAGATACTGAGTGAGGGAGGAAAAGCTGGAAAAAACTAGAATGAATCAATATGAATACTTCTGCAGGGTGAAACATTGACTCCAAATAAAGGATAAAATTTCACTGACCTTGCTGACACTGAACTGCACCTGTATTTTTAACATAAGAGTTCAAAATTTTTCTGCCTTCATGATATCCTACAAAAAAAGTCTGATTTTGCAGAATCCCAGTGGTTCCCACCCACCAATCCTGGAGCTGAAAAGTTCAGACAAGATTTTCCTATTTAACATTAAGTCAACATTAACATTTAACATTTAACATGAACTTAAGTCTCCTAAATTTGGGATGTTTAAGAATTTATTTGTCCCAAGAAAAATGAAGCAAACCTGGCACTTGCCTTTACAAGAAACTATGCATTTTTTTTAAAGTACAATTTTACATGAAGCCTCCTCTCTGTATTTCACTACTGCAAGTGTAATATTTCATAACATTTTCCCCAGGTAAACTGTCCAATAACTACAGGATAGCCTATGCAGTTTTGATTTTAACCAGCTGAATTAAACAGTTTGCACTGATTTGGGAGTGAACTTTTCTGCTTAGTTTACATTAAAGTTGGGATTTCCAAAACTGTTTAGAAGACTTGCATCTGTAACTCCTATACAATTTTTAATGGGAATTGGGCATGGAAATATTGCCAATGCTTTTGAAAAAAACCCTACAAATGGAAATAAACGATAACATGCAAAATGCAGGAACTCAGTACCTGTATGAGAGAGGCAGCAGCTGGAATTTGACGGTTGAAATGTTTCTGTCGTTGTTTCTGTTGTACCTTTAGGGCAAAGCCTGAACCAAGAATTCCCTGTGGGAAGCAAGAAAACACAGATCCAGTGTTTTTTTAAGGGGGAAAAAAACCCACACATAAGCTTGCCAAATTATGTCGTATCATTAAGCTTCTATTCAGCATCATAAAGCACAACTAATTATTTAAAGGAAATGACTTAATACTGTTAAGTTTTTAGACTCAGCTAGTATTACTTGTTGAAACAAAACTATGAACGCTGTCATGCCCTGATCCAAAGCCTGTTTAAGTCAGCTGGACTTAAATGCTAAAAAGCAAGCAGAAATGATATTTCATAAAAATAAAAGCCTCATAAATGCTTGTGCAGGGGAACTACAGAATAGGGAGAAATATTAACCTCATGTGCTTAACTATTTTTTATGAGAAATAAAGCTTTGGCACGGCATGATTCAGGGCACAGGACTGTAGTATGGTAATTTCTAATTCCATATGCTAGCCATACTGGGATAGAAAGACAAAGAAGAGGGAAGTAAAATTACAAAATAGTCAGGACTTCAGTGAGTTCTACACAAAGCCATTTAACCTACTCTTAGGACAAGGGACGTGGGCTAATAGTACCGGATGGTGTATAACCCAAAATAGCCTCTGAATGTGGTATAACTACCAAGTCCAAAATTAAGTATAAAGCAAGTCATTTATGCAGTCATTTGCATAGCTATAGACATATTTAACAAGGTTTTAGTAACAAAGCTAAAAAGAGATCTATAAATCAGCTTACATTACTACATCTACTCAACAAAAACATAATTCATTTTCTACATCTGGTAGTCAAAGCGTCAGAGCAGGCAGTGATCTTGGCTCAACCTCTGAGAACTGTATTAATCACCAAGAGTTTTGAGAGGAACAGGAAAGGCTCTTCCTATTATGTTCATTTAGTAAAGAACAAAGAGTCCATGATGCTCAAACATCACTTATTTGTGAAATGAGAGATCTCTGCTACATCCAAAACCCATACCAGTTTTGTTTATCCACAATTACTTTTAACTGTGATCTCAGTCAACTCCCCTTATTTAAAATGGGAACAAGGCAGCATGTAATAATTACTACCTATCAACTATTTACTGCTAGAGCTTGAGACTCTAAATTTTCCCCTTGGGCCAACTCACAAGAACAACTTAATTCAGTAATAAAATCAGACTGATAAAGGCGTGCTTCTTGTTGTTCTACTTCTACAAATGACTAGGGAAATCTGACAGGTAAAACATCTAAACATCTGCTAACACGACTGTTTCTGCCACTGAACTGAAAAACTTGCTGAAAAGTAAACATTTAAACAAAGTATTTCAGGTTTCACAAATATTTTAACAGCACAATTCAGGAATATTGCTAAATTTGTGAAAAAAATACCCTTAACTAACCTTGGCACAGAACATTTTGGGTTTCAATACCACAATCCTGGTTTCAGTGATTTTTAATTTACCCTTGGTACTGAAGTGCCTTGTTTCTTGTTAGAAAGTGCTTGGGAATCTGTTTTCAGAGCAAACAAAGTGCCCTAACACCTATAGAAGCTCAGCTCTAGGTCACTTTTGAAAATGGGACTTTGGCCATGGATAGATGCTAATTTGGCAAAGAGCTGCATCAGTGTCCCTGGCTGCTTATTGTTGTCTCTCTGCCAGTGACACCTTTTTGGCAGCTTTGCTAGAAGAAGGATGTGTATGAGAACTCTACAGTTCACCCTGCACCTAATCAGTTGAGTAAACTATAAGTGAATGCCTTTAAAATTCAAAACATCACTAAGTCACTGAGTCCAGAAGTAATTAGCATGAGAAATAATTTCCTTTACCCTTCTGAGATAGGCAGAAAAAGTATTTTGAATTAAACATTTCTTTCTCAAATACACACCAAATCTAGTGTTGCATACAATAAACACTACATACCTTTTTTTCCACTGACTTAAAGAAGCTCTTTCACTTCTGCAAGCTACATAAATTTTAACTATGCCATAATAGTTTAATACAAAGTTTTCATAACATCAGGTTAAACAAAAGGTTAAAGAATCAATATCAACAGTTTCCTCTGATGTCTAATGAGTCAATATCAAACTGACAGAAAAAAAGTACAAGATAACCTACCGCAGGGAGTGCAAAAAATGAAATTGCAAATACTGAAAAACAAGATGCAATGGTCTTCCCTATCCAGGTCTGAGGCACTTTATCCCCATAGCCAATAGTTGTAACAGTTACCTGTAAGGTGAAATACATAGAGCATTACAGTGAGTATTAATGTGGCAGTTTTAGGTTGTCGTTCTTTCTTATTTTTTTATTAATTTTAAAGCAACATCAGTTACATTCCTAACTCTCCCAATGACAGTCTCTGTGACATTAATGAAAATACCTCTCCTGTCCAGGTTTGCCTCCCCATCTATAATAGGTGGGAAAAGGTAAAGGAAATTTAATTACAATAAAATGCACGTTTAAAATCTTGTAAAGTAAAACCATTAATTTAAGACTTCATAGCTGAGGCAGCTTTACAGCGTATGAAGTTACTGGGATATGGGTTGCTTGCCCATGTCATACACTTTCCTTAGGAGTAAGCTGCCAGCAGTACTGAACTGGTGATATTCTTCATGAGCAGGAGATGTTTGCTGAGAGTATTACAGGGCTGTCAAAAGAAAGAGCATATGTACACTGTAATCATGGACTATGACTGCGGTCAGACTTGAAGTATTCTAGAGAATAATATCAGTATAAAAAGCAAGAGAGGCTGAAAAAATGCCATGGAGTAAAAACCCTGAGAACAGTCTAATGAATCACTAATTATATAATACATCAAGAGCAAGAACAGATAATTTAATGCAGGAAACATCTGTTGAGTTTGGGTTTCAAAACACTGAAGTAAAGATTACAACCCCAGTGATGTAGTGTAACAAGGCTTAATAAGTCATTATTTGCATGAGCTCAGGGAAAGAATGGGTCTGTTTGAAGCAGGAGGATACATTTGGCATCTGAGAGCAATTTAAATTCACCTATGCCACAAGCTATTTCTGAATTTGGAAATTGGTGAGATTTTTATCTGTGACTTTGAAGAAGGCTAACCAAATCAGCCCATGTGAAACCACATGGAGCACACTCCCATTGCTGGCTGTTCAGACTTTCTTCTGACAGTATGGGCCTCAGCTGCTCAGGACACAGAGGATGTTAGTCCCAGACAATAACATCCCCACCGTGTCCTGCAGTTGCTCCTAGTTCACCAGTCTGGTGTAATGCACATCACCCAATGACTGCAGAAATGCAGGCAATGCAGGGCAGCATCTCTAGGGGACAAGAGAAAGGAAGGGCATACTTAGAGAGGCAAGATGTTAAGGGGGTGAAGGGATGGAGAATCTGGGTTTGGGGAAATAAAGGGTCATGACAAGTGTTTCAAGAAATACTTTAATAATTGTCCGCTCCTACTAAAAGATGAGACACCAGAGGGAAATTCTGTGGATGCAAGTTCTGACCTGAGCTGTACCTCAGAAACACATGAAGCAAGCCATACTCAAACTGTCCACCTTCTAAGCAACATCTTTGTGTGTCTATCAAACAGACGGAAAAGGAACAGATCCAGCTGCTTGAGGTGGTGATGTTAAAAGTTCATTGCAGGTTGCTGATATTCAAAACATTTTCTTTTTAATTTTTAATACAAGTCTGTAAAATGTGGCTAAATTCCAAAACTGTTTCATATCCCATAAAAGTATTTTACGAATTAGTAAGGTGATTAAGTACTCAAGTACCTTTGCTGTATTAATGAAATTGTTGTTGAAATACCACCTTAATTCAGGGCCTGATGAGGAACTGAAGAGATAACATTATCTCCTTACCTACGTAAGAGGGTTAGTTTAAAAAAAATAAACCCTAAATTCTAAGTACAATATCCTGATCCAAAAATACAGCATAAACAAGAAAATATAATTATGGGAAAAGTGATAGCGTCCAATACCTTCATACGTAAAAGATTATGAGAAGTTAGGGGTTTATGCCTCAGTTTTTGAAGAGATTTACAAAATCTTGTCATTGAAAATTTTTATCAACTACTCTGTGTCACAATCTTAACATCATGTTGAAATACACACATTAACTAGAAATGTGAAACGAAATAGGTGCTCGTGAGATGACTGAAGTATAACTGAAGAAAATTCATATACAACTAAGAAGTATTTGTCTCCCCTTTGCTACAACCACCAACCCGTCCACTCCTCCTGAATTGGTCTATATGAAGCATCAGTGACACCAGAAAAGTGTTTTCTGTGCTGTTTGTTTAGGAGTTTTTTTAAAAATAATTTTGGAAATTGGGTTGCTAATCGAAGTGCCCTCTTAACTCCAATTCATCTACAAATGCATTGTATTCCAAAATTACATTTTCTTTCCCTCTCCAAGATATCTGCTGTTGAAATGCTACATGCCAAGTTTCTGCCCTAAATGAATTTTTACAGCCAGATTATAAACCCCTAAAGAGTACAATGCTAATTTTACAGTTGTAAAGTAGGATCTTATAATGGAAATACTGACTCAACTTCTACTCTAGCATAGTAAATGTGTTGGCATAATGAAATTCAGTTGATACAAGAGCTCACATATTAAGTTTTCATTGAGAAGCAGCATGTAAAACTAATTGTTTTAACTAGGAACAAATTCATATTCATCCATTAACTATTTCAGAACTTCGATCTGATGTACGGCACCACAGGCTTTGGTATTAAGACTAATCTTGTTCCTATTAAATATGCATCAAAAGTCTGAAGGACAAAATACGAAGCAAAAATCCACACAGCAAGAAGAAACAGTAATGTTTGTCAGCACTAAATGGGGAAGGGATTTTGTTCAAGGCTATGGGGTTAAAGTGAGCACAGCAAACTAATCAGGTCAGTAACTCAGCTGATGAAATACTGGCTGTGTGCCTTCCAAAAATTTGGGATAGTTAAACAGCTAAAAAATACAAGAATGCATGAATTGGAGGTGTTAAAAAGCAGATGTCACAGGACTGAGGGAGCAAACACAAGCTAAAAAATAAAAAAGCCAAGCAATAGAGCAAATAAGGGAAAGTTACCTTATAGAAAATACTTTAATTACTTTGTTTCTACATTTGCAGCACTCCAACCTCAAAATCAGCTGCATTAGGTACTGTTGTGCTTACCAAATACCACTCAGAACTACCTGACCCACTTGCAATACCCATCTTGAATAAAGCAAGCAATACAAGAAAAAAATCCAGTGATATACCAGAAACATTGGCCAGCTCCCTGATTTCTTTGCAGCTGAAGTATAGTAAATTGCAAACCTGATTGAATGCTCTCCTGCACACTTAAGTGTAATGAACACATTAGAAGCCTTTCTACTGCTTGACATCTTATTCAGTTAACTGCATTCATGCAAATTTAATGTAAAGTACAATCTTTCCAAGTTGCCGAAATGCATGCAGCACAAGTGCAAACAGGTTAGACACTCATGCTTTTATTTTACTGTGGAGTATGTAATCTGTATAAAGCTAAGAAACCCCTAGTGATCTTTTGATATTTTGAATTCTTGTCCAAATGACAATATCCTTCTTCCTTGTGCATGTACAGAAGTTAGTGATAAGAACTGATTCACACAACAGAAATGCCACTTTCTGCTCCAATGGCCTCTAGGTACACTGCAGCACTCCGAGAAGATTGAAGTTGTATCCTTCAGATGAACAAGTTAAGAGACTGTATTCTACAGGACACAAAAGCTTTGAAACATTGGAATTACAATTGTAATGCAAGCTGAAGAAAGAATGCCTAAGCATATACAAACAAAATATCTTAGGGAAGTTTTAAAGCATCTTCCTATGAGGATAATTCTAGCCATCTGATGGAGGAAAATCAGAGCAAAGTTAATTTCAGTCTCCTAGAGACCCATTTCAACAGGAGCACAATTTGTTCTACCTATTGAAATTCAAATGAAAGCTAAATTACTTAATTATAATTATTTTTTCTAGAGGCTGACATAAAAAATTATCTCTATTTTGAAATACTTTCGTTTCATCAAATGGAAAACAAAACTGAAAACTTCTGGATTCATCTAGGTATAATTTTTTCCTAGCTTCTTGATATCTTTTGATAGAGTTTTAAAGACTTGGAAATTAAGTCCTAAGAGTGTTCTCTATATGTAAGAATATCTACATATTTATTTTGTAAGTTAGATTTTTTGAAAGGTTTCTCCATATCTACCCCACAGAACTTCATTAAATGAGAACAAATTATAGTTGGAACTGCTCAAGGAATTAAAGCTTAGAGATGAGAAGGCAGTTGAAAGATGCAGAGATTGCATGCAAAAAGCATTCAAAAATACTAACCTTTACATCTTCTGAACCCCACTCCAAAAATTCTTAAAATAACCAATTCCCCCGCAAAAACCCCAAACACTTCATACCAAAAAAACAAAAACAAAAAACCAGGGATATGGCACGCCTATAGTTGATATTCTTGACTTGTAAACCACAAAACGAATAAAAAACAAGTGTTGCCTTCTGTCTAAAATTGAAGTCAGTGTACTCAACAGTTTTGTTAATTTAGAAGGGCGAGAAAAAGGATTCTGAGTAACACAAATCCCTTTTATGTAGCTATTATTTAATATATATGTTCAACTATTTATAAATTAAAGCAAATCTGTTCTAATTTAGCAAAAGTTCTACGCTCATGTAGTTTGAAGTGATGCTTCCTGCTATTTTTCAGCAAAGCTATCCCACAATTTTGATTTTCAATTTACATAAGCACATACTGACAGGCTTTGCTAAATAGGAACGTGGTTTTATGTATGCTGAGAAGTAAGCAACCTTATCAATGTTTTGTTGAATTTGGTGCTTGGCAAGAAAGCATATATCGATGACTTAAAGGAACAAGAAGCTCTTAAGTAAAGCTGGTACTTCCAGACAATTGCTTGATTCAATTCAAACCAATTCAAAGGAACAGGCACAATGTAATATCCGTGCATGACTATATTCAATAATTGCTTGTGGCAAATAGCGCTCATGATAAAAGAGACTGTTAGCACAATCCACATAATTGTTTTCTTGAAGGATATTTGTTCAGATGTGAAGGCTGGAAATCGTGTATTATTCAGTGGATATCAAAAGGGGAGCTCCACTCAGTCTGCCTGAGGCATAATTGAATTTTATGCCTAAGGAGATGAGGGGGGAAGGAGAGGGGAACAACCAAAAAGCACAAGCAAAAAAAAAAAAACCACCACAAAAAAAAATAGTATTAAATCATTCTTCTTGGTTTTAGCATCCAGATAGCTTAAGACCTATACGAGGTCTTTAAGACTGTTAGTCTGGATGTGAAGGACAACACAAGCAGACTCATTTTGAATACTTGCACTGGGGAGCTGAAAAATTCATCATTTTACTTGCATTTTACTTGCAAATATTAAACTTGTCTTTTGAATGACACACAGATACGGACCCATTGGCAGAATTATTTATAAAACATGCGCTGCATTCAAAACCAGCAATAATACAGACAAATCTTTACCCTATGACACAATGTAACCTTTGGTTTCTTCAAGAAGTCTATAGATTGGAATGGTGAATAGCTACAGCCCAGAGTTCTCAAGGAAATTCAAATAAAGACCAGGAGGTCAATTCATATATGGAAATGGAAAAGCAATATAGATTTATAAATAACAACAATGACAATGAAGAACATTTAATTAAAAATTATGCACCCCAGGGGTATGTCTATAGTCAGCAAAGCACAGAAATATGAAAGTACCCAATTCCAGATGCAGTTTAGCTGTGGTAGCACAGAACTTCTATATGGTTTACTCTATGCTATGCTAAATATTCTATTGCTGCTACCTAAAGAGCTTGTAGTAGTAGTAGCCAGTAGTGCAGGCGTACACTGAAATAAAAAAATGTGCAATGTTGTAGAGTGAGAAAGGGGATATGAAAATGTTATCAAGTACTTTTCTTTTAGAAGAAATTTCTACTATGTAAGGTAAGTACACTTTCAGAGAAGTGTGATCAGCTGCATTGCCAGGCGGATCACATATCTGTGATGGTGTTTAATACAGGAGCTGTGAATCATCCTCTTGTGCATGCCCAGAATGAGACAGGTTTTCAGTAACCAGAATATTTAAGTGACTCTGAAAATTCTGGGTAAAACAACTGAAACTTTTGAGACCTGACACTTTGAGAAGGTTTTTGTATGAGTTTGAGATCTTCATTAGGAAGCATCCTGATACTTAATGACCTCCCACTTATTGTCCTAACTTTATAGGGCTTTTCCCCAGCATGAAGAATATTACAGTATCAGAACAACAGAAATGGATGGACCTGAATCCATTTCAGTTTTGTTTTGCTAAAACATTTCAGCAGTTAGCAAAAGCATGTGCTTAAAGTAGAAGAAGAACACTGAATTCTATTTTTAATACCAAAGAAATTACATTATAGGTTCACTGAATACAGACTCACACTTCAACTGGCATGCTGCAACATAATAGAAGTTACAATAGACAAAGAATTTTATCACGATTGAACTTATCTGTTAAATAAGTAAACTTGTAATTAGAAAGACAAAATAACCAGCATGCCAATTAACTGAGCAATAATCCCCTGAAGGGACAACATTGCAGTATCTTGACAGATTGTCCTGCCTCAATGGAAGGTTTTACTGTATTTTCAGTAAGCCAATCTAGTCTGTCACATACTCAATTTTTAATGCCGACGCTAATGACAGCATGTGTTTTTAAATGCAGCTGCATCTGCCACTGTTAATTAGCGAGTCATCTGACCACTGTACTGGAAAATAATAACACCATGATGACATAAAAGCATTGAAAAAGCTACCTGCCAGAAAGCCACTTCCTTGTGCTACACAGCAAGTTTTCCAGCCCTAAGAGAGGCTGTATTTAACTGTGGCAGTCAGCAAGAGGAAAAAATTCTGCAGCAGATCTTAGCAGCAACGTAAACAAATCCTGCTGCATTCAAAAAAGGCTACATATGCATTTCAGGAGACCTGCAATAGACTTCCTCATCAATAGGTCTTTCTTTCCTGAAAAAGCAAGTGGTATAGTTTGTAGAGAGAAGACAATATAAGCACATACATGCAGAGGTTTACTAAAAATATTTCTTAAAAAATGTTTTATTAGTGAAATGGAAGCATTAGTCCTATCATTCTTGTCCATAAGACTTCCTAGTAGTGTAATTTGTAATGAAAAAATAAACAATGTCTTTTGATTTAGAACAGCAAAAAGAGGACTCTAGAAGATTGGCACATTTTGAAAATGCAAGCATAGAATCATTAATGATGCCTATGCATTTTAAAGATCTGTAACACTTAATGATGACAGTTTGTTTTATTAAGCTACATACAATTAAGGCAAATAAAAACAAGTCATTGCTTGAATGCTAACGATAAGGAAAAACAGCTTCCAAAAAGCTTTTTTTCTTTGAACTGTAATAGGAAAAGGAAAAGCAAACAATTACAGATGGGAAATCCCAGAACAGAGTAGTCAACCTAATATTTGCATAGAAAAGAGAGAATTGTTACCAGCAGAAGCAACAAAATTAAAATGTTTACTAAAATATAACCCCAGAATAGAGCTGCCAGGCTAGTATGTACACATAAGAAACAAAAATAGAGAGAAGTGTCAGTGGCAAGAGCAAGAAAGCAGAACTTCATTAGCACAACTAAAGATACATCTACAACAAAGTGTGGCAACACCTTAAGAAAACCTGAGAAATCTCTGAGAGTATGGCATGTCACCATAGCACAGACAAATGCCACATAAGGATACTAAGTGGGTTCCAAAGCAATATAATCACTTTAAAACAGTCCTGTGCTTGGATGTCTTAAATATCTCAGATGTTCCTTGTTCTGGAATTAGTCCATCCTAAACAAACCAGGAATTACTGACCCAGGCTGAACTGCAAACTATAGGTACCTGTTTAAAGAAAGGACCAAAAAAAAAACCCCAAACACACACACAAAAACCCCAGAAACACTAGCCCTGATTTAGCAAGACTTTTACTGCCTTAGAAGGTTGAACCTATCATAAGAAAGGTATCAAGAAGTAATCGCTATAACAGAAGGGAAGACAGGATAAAGAAATAAGAATAGATTTTACTACATCTTGTATACATAATTTGATCACATCACGTAAGACTATAAGCATCAAATAGAACTACTGATCACCTATATTATCTTAGTTTCATAGAATTACAAAACCAGAAAGTGTATTGAAGCAATAAGAGGTCGTTTCAAAGTCCTGATCATACTCCATGTTTGCTTGAACTTTACTCCACATTTGAAGGTGTTCCCTATGTTTCATACATGTGAAATTCTTATACTTACTACTCCCCACCACAGGGCATCTGCATAGCTGCCAAACTCTGTTTCTCCAGAATCGTTTACAGCATCTTTTTCAGCCAGGTATACAAAATAAGAGGAAAAAATCAGGCCCAGAAATCCAATGTAGAGTGTAGTGATCAGTTCCTGCAAAGAGAATCAAAATAAATGCATTATGATATTATCAAGCCACTTAAATTACTTATCGCTGATGTTTTTAAAAGATAATTGGAACAGAAGTATTAATTTCAACAATCAATAAACACTGACATTGACTGTTGGCTTTGCAAATTAACAAAAATCCACTGAGCTCAATGGTGAAAGAATTTACACCATAGCTGATGACTTGGTCCAAGCATGCACATTTCAGAGTCAAAACAACCTCCTTACTTGCAAGTTGACTCAGAAACCCTTTGGTCACCAAAAAACAGTTGGGTGTTTTTTTCAAGAAGTGCCACATACAAAACAACTTTGGAATTTAGATACATATTTTTAGAACTATTCAGACTATTTTTTGAAAGTGGTTAAGTCCAACTACAAGTCCAAAGTTTGCCAAAGTGGAGGTGAATATTTTTAAGGAACTTTTTGTCCCTTGAACAAGGCAGAACAACCATACTTGCTTACAATAAATGACTGCCTGCCTCCACACTAAATATATTTGACATCATCAGCATGTCTGCATACATGCCGTTCTAGATACAAGGACTTTTGCATCAATTATTATGCCATTCCTTAGAGCACTCAAACTTACTTGTCTGTGTATGAACACTACTGATCCCAGCAGCCTCCACGTACCACCCTGACGATCAACATGCAGCATTCGTAAAATCTGCAGAAATCGGATGCCCCTGGAACAAAATTTTTAAATTAATGAAAAGACTAAAGATACAAGAGAAGAAATGGAGGCCAAGAGGTGGTCTGACTCTTCCAAAGGATTATTTTAAAAGAGAGGCATAGTATTTTATTTTAGACTTAGAAGCCTGTCTCTTTTTACTTAATTCACCAATCTTTCATCATTTGTTATGAAGACAGCATAGGGAGATTGCACAAGAGAACAGACCTTTGTACACACGGCTAGTAAAGATAACTCAAGGATTCAGGAATTTTGGACACAAACTGTGAATGTTATAGAAATCATTCATCAACTCATATTTTACCTGCTTGCCAGTATGGGAAACAACATACAGAAACATCTAACTAAAGATCTGGATTCCTCACCTTTGAGGAATTTCATAGGCAATTTGAACTAGACAGTCCAATCCTATTTTAAAATTGTCTTTTTATGAGAGTTGCTGGAATCCTAGAGCATCACTGCAGCTAGTGCACAGAGCACAGTACACTACCAAGTGCCCTTTCTTGCAAGAAAAACAAGCGGTGTGACCTTCCTGAGCACAAGGTGGATTCAGTCCATCAGGAATTCACAACCACCAACTCCAGACATTTTAAGAAGAAGCTTGAAGATGTCAGAGACATGAAGCATGAAAGAGTTGCTATAAAACTGAGCCAAGAAACTCAAACAGGATTTGGGTAGAACCGACCTAGTTGGGAAAACGGCACAAGGCTATGTGCACCTTTAGCTCCACCAGACATAAATGCATTACCACCAGACAACACATGCAAAATATTATTTCCCCTACACTTAATGGGATCACTGTTTCACACCCATACATGAGTGGTGACCTACTCTGTTACATGACTCTGAGCAGTGACTCATTTTCTCCTGCAAGAATTGAAACAGGAAGTGAAAAAAGGGGAAAAAACTCGACAAAACCACCTTACTCAGGCAGTAATATTTTCTTTTATTTCTTATAATTACCTGATAGCTGAAGTTGCAAAGACTTGACCTTTAGAGCCCACACAAAGAACTATCATGGAAGCAACAACCACAATTAAATCTGGAAAATAAAAGTCAATTGAAAAAATGAGTTAGCAGCATCTTGCAATACTTCTGCAAGACTGTTACTAGAACTAATACCAATAATACTATAACAATTTGAACAGTCACCTCAAATTAAAGATTTTTGTTTATGTATCAAGAGATGTCTATTGCAGCATATAAAGAAAATACAATTGTGTGATATGATAGAAAGCTTTTACTGCGATGAGTTCAAGATGGTCACATTATAGACGAATTGCGAGTGTGATATGAGTTACTGTAAAGCAGCCTCAGCAGCCTGGAATCCTTATTAGCTGTGACCCACGAGGAATTTCAGCAGTTTCCATCTATTATCTCTTCTTTGTATCTTATTTTCTCTGCCGTTTTAGACAGTTTTTAGTATTTTATTCATTGACACAGGTTTTGGGATTTATTAATTCATATATAAGACAATTGCCTTACTATTATTTCACCTGTCCAAGTCTAAAAGGGAGAGAAAAACTGGAAATAGCATATGAGTTTAATTTAATTTCAGTCAGTCATTACCCTAGGACTGTACTCTAAACCTTTGTGCCTCGGGCTTAGTTAATCTTGGAAAGGAATCTTCTATTTTGGAGAATGAAGTAGTTGTTGATACATATCTAGGAAAATGGAGCTTTGTTTTGCTTTCCAAGCTGAAATAAATTCCATGATGTCTCAGAATCCTGTTCTAGGTCTCAAGAGAAACGCATTGTGGACAGAATGCAAAGATACAGTCGAAGACATTTTATAGCTGTAGTCACACCTAGACACAGTTGTTATTTATATATGTGCACGGAGAAGCTAAATTAAACTGTTTTATTATTGTAAAAATACCCAGGTACAATTTTTTTAATTTATATTCAGCAAAATTGAAGATAGTTTATGAAAAACCATATCCTCTACTCAACAACAAATAATGGTTCTGAGTAGTGGAAAAAACTATGTCACAGAACAAGAATTACTATGCTTCTGTAACAATACTCCTCTTCCAGAATGTGTTTTGTTTAATCCGTTTATATTTTAAGTGCTTCAGGCAAGGGTCTTTACATAGTTCTCTAAACATTGGTTAATAAAATGCAGATTGATTTTGGATTATTATGTTTCTCCCAGTGAAATTGTTAAATGCATGATGAGCATTCTAAAAATGAAATAATTGTTTGTGACATATATGGAATATATGGTTATAATTTCTAAGAACCCTGAAGTCACATTAGAAAGCCAACTGCGGTGAATATCAAGGAAAGTCAGGTGCCCTGTTCCAAAAGCATCACTGAAAACCGTATTTTAATCCAATAGATACACAAAGTAGTAACTGCATTGCATCTGGCATGCTCCACCATGCAGTATGCAGCTCAACTAGAGTGCAAAATTAATTCAATAAATTATTCAAATGGGTGCTGGGGGCGGGGAAAAAAAGGGCTGTTGAGTATCTTTAAAAAAATACAGTTGTAGCTATCCTGCAGTGTCTGGGATCCCGAGGTCACAGGAGACAGGACGATGGCCAGGACTTATTTCTGGCACAGCTTCAGATCACTTGTTAAAACAAAACACTCCACTCTTTTAGAAAAACAAACCAGGCTACATTTATTCTCAAACGATAGTGCCATGGATTCCTGAAAGGAAATTCAGATCTATGTCAATGCTAGTGACAAGAGCCCTAGCTCTAACTTGGCTTCAACTACTGCAGAAATTCCACATCTCAAAACTTTTAAGGATAAGCTTTACTTGTTGTCTACATCAACTTTGCAAGCTGTGCATACTCACCAATGATTGAAATAGGCTTCCTTGCAAAACGGAGCCTTCCCCATATTCCAACGTATTTACTGCGGCATCCTGCTGACCATAACCGAACCACATATTCTGTCCCAAAGAATACCACCAGTACAATTTCCTAAAAGAAACAGACATGGAACTAGGTTATTCTCTACTGTATGTCTTGCATCTTTTTTTCAGAATCTTTAAAGAAACTCTAAAACGTAAAATTTGCAAGGTGAACAAAATATCAGCTATATCAAAATGATTTAAAGTAACATATAAAACCCTGTAAGAGTACAGAAAGTAATGATTAAGACCAAGTTTAAATACTTTAATTGCATGCAGTTTGGCTTGTCTACACATACTAAAACTGAAAACCATTCTGTGCAATTCACTTAGTCCAATTCAAACAAAAGGTTTCCTGACTGAGCCAAAGAAAACAAGCAGAGCCTGTATTCAGAAGATGAGTATTTTGCTAACATATTTCATTTCGGTAAGAGGTGTGCTTCACATTCCATTTGCTGTATCAGCTTGCCCTCCCACTTACTGATACTTTTTCAGTCTTCCTTTATTCTCACATGGATTGAAGAAAGTTATCTAGTATTACAATATGTCAGTCTTCAGGTGCACTGTCTCCTGATGGCATAACAAACTCTTCATTGCAGGGCACTACAGCACTGAAGTTTGACTCCATGACTCTTCTAGAAAAGTTAGGAGAATACTAGCCATGACACTTTCCCTTAGTTTTGACAATCTCATAACCTGTGGAAGATGTCAGATGCAGCAGAACACCTGTCACAATTGTTTATAGTCACCTGTAGCCCAGTTAGGTTTTCAAGATATAATGAAACTGTCCAGATCATTGGTCATAATAAACACGAAGCTCAGACCCTTTGATACAGACAAGATCCTCTTCTATAGCTTTGTTCTTAAAGGATCCACCAAAACCCTTCACCTTTTTTTTTTCAAATTGGACTATTATTAAATACTTTTCACTATGAAAAAAAATCTATCCAAGCCAAAACCAGCACATTCTCCACCACTTTTTCCAAACCATTTACATCATGCTCAGGTCTCAAACTATCCAATATGTCCTCGTGAACGACTGCTCCCCTTCCCATTCTTTGCTATAATACACAGGTATCATTCCTCTAGCCTTTGGACCACCCCTGTAAAATGCCCATAAAATGTCCACAAAATGTCCATTGAATTCATTTAGAACATGACTTTGGGCTCCATCTGTTATAGTCATCACTCAGGACAGGAGAGGTGGTGTGTTACTTGGAGTCATTGGGCGCTAAACCCAACCCAGGTCGGGTCACTGCTGCACTTGCACTGCTTCTTGTGGGGTTCATCCTCCATTGGTTCAGGTTGTTCCTGCTACAGTAATTCCTATAATAATAAACTCAAATGATGGGTTACAACTATTTAAAGGTATATCCATTACAACCTCCACTCCTGGCCCTTTGGGACAGCTTATAAGGTTTAATATTATAATGAACTTCTCCCTCTGCCTGGCTATCATCAAGGTGTTCCTGCTATAGTGATTCCTATAACATGCAACTCAAATCCCAGGTTACAATTTAAAGGTACTTCCATGACAATCTCCATTCCTAGTCCCTTTGGACCAGACCATTGTGTTTACCATTGCAATGAACTCCTCTCCTTGCACCTGCTCTGGCTTAGATTTACACACAAACTGCAGTCATAGAATCATAGAATGGCTTGGGTTGGAAGTTACCTTAAAGATCACTTAGTCAAACCCCCCTGCAATGGGCAGGGACACCTCCCACTAGACCAGGTTGCTCAAAGACCCATCTGAGCATCCACACCTTCTCTGGGCAACCTGCTCCAGTGCCTCACTGCTCTCAGACAAAAGAATTTCTTCCTAATATCTTACCTAAATCTACCTCCTTTCAGTTTGGAACCATTACCCCTTGTTCTATCACTACATGACCTTGTAAAAAGTTCCCCTGCAGCTTTCCCATAGGCCCCCTTCAGGTACTGGAAGGCCACTGTAAGGTCTCACCAGAGTCTTCTCTCTGCTAGGCTGAATAATCCCTACTCTTTCAGCCTGTCTTCATAGGAGAGGTGCTCCAGCCCTCTAAGCACCTTTGTGGCCCTCCTCTGGATTCGTTCCAACAGGTCCATGTCCTTCTTACACTGATGGCCCCAGAGCTGGACACAGTAATCCAGGTGGGGTCTCAAGAGAGCAGAGGGGAGAATCACCTCTCTCGATCTGCTGGCCATGCTTCTTTTGACGCAGCCCATTATATGATTGGCTTTTTGGGCTGCAAGCACACATTGCTGGCTCATGTTGAGTTTCTCATCAACCAGCACCTAAGTACTTCTTGGCACTGCTCTCAATCCAATCTCTGCCCAGAGATTGCCCTGGTCCAGGGCAGGATCTTGTACTTGGTCTTGTTGAATTTCATGAGGTTGGCGGTTTGCACAGGCCCACTTCTCAAGCCTGGATGGCATTCCTTCACTCCAGCATCTTGACCACACCCTTAGGGGTGTACCTGCTCCAAGTGGAGCCTTATCTATGAGCCACAGTGTCTCCAGGGATATACCTGCTGAAGCATAGATTTGTGCACAGCCACAGTTCCTTTGAGGTGCGCCTGTTCCAGCGTGGCCTTCTCCATGGGCCACGGTGCCTTCAGAGATACACCTCCTGCGGGGCCTTACTCACAGCTGCAGTCCCACCAGGGGTGTACCTGATCTGCTGTGGGCTTATCCACAGTCACATCCTTTGAGGTGCTCCAGCATGACTTCGTGCACAGCTACTGATGCTTCAAGGTGTACTGGCTGCAGCATGGACTTATCCACAGGCACAGATGCTTCAAGGTGTATCTTCTCCAGTGTAGACTTATCCTTGGGCCACAGCCCCTTCAGAGGTATATCTGCTGCCACACAGACACAATCACGGACATCGGTGCTTCAAGATGTACCTGCTCTGGTGTGGATTTATCCACAGCCACAGAAGCTTTGGGGGATCCTGTCCCTACATGGACTCACCATGACTTGAGGTCACACTGGAATTCCAGCCTCTCCAGTACAGCACCACAGAAACAGCAGCAATGCCTTGGTCATCAGCCAGCCCAGGCCCATTGCCACGCTGTTATCAAAATGTTCCCAGGCACAGCAGGGTCAGATGAGAAGCAGCACAGCAGTACAGCTAGCACTGAATGCAAAAAGCTGCCACTAACGAGCATTAGACTGATATACAGTGAGGCAAGCAAGCCCCATGGCAAGCACAGGAGCCTGCCAATTAATAGCTGAAAAGCTCTAACAGATAACTAGTGGGTTGAGATAAAGATGGTTTAATAGGTAAAGCAGAAGTCATGCACTCAAGCAAAGCAAAAGGAGGGATTAATTCACCATTTCCCATCAGCAGGCAGGTGTTCAGCCATCTCCAGGAAAGCAGGGGTCCATCATGCATAATGGACTTGGGAAGACAAAACACCATCACTCCAAACATCTTGCCCTTCCTCCTTCTTCCCCCAGCTTTTTAATACTGAGCATGACGCCATACAGTACGGAATGTCCACTTGGTCAGCTGGGGTCAACTGTCCTGGCTGTGTCTTCTTCCAGCTTCCCGTGCAGCCCCAGCCTACTCCTTGGCAAGGTGATGTGAGAAGCAGAAAAGGCCTCGACTCTGCATAAGCACTGCTCAGCAATAACTAAAACATTCCTGTATTATCAACACTGTTTTCCAAAACAGTGCGCCATACCAGCTACTATGAAGAAAACTAACTCTAACCCAGGCAAAACCAGCACAAATTGTCACACCAGAAAGCACCAGAGGCCATCATTTTTGATCAGGTGACTGTATTTATTTCACAGACATGGTCAATAAACTGCATCCAAGTACTCCTGTGTATGCAGAAGGCTAGTACCTCTCCCTTCACCACTACCATGGAGGAAACTCCTCCCTTAACAAAAGACAATAACAACCATAGAGGGAGCAAAAACTATCCTTCATTCAAAACTAATAACAACTAATTTGAGAGAGGGATGTATGGCCTCACATCATATGTGGTGGCACAGATAATGCTGTTCAGATATCCCCAAAAGCAACTAGCAAAAGCACAAGAACAACAAAAATCGTATCTTGGATATTGCAAAGGAAAACCCAGAGAAAAGTTGATGTTTTAACACAATGAAACCACAAACAACACTTTGACCAGGCACCCACTGTGGCCTTGTCAGGATCACGGTTTCAGTTTTATAGCAGGAAGGTAGAAAGTGAAAGCCTGGATTGTGCTTTAAAGAAGCGTGTGTTCTCTGCATAGGAAATTTGCATCGGAGCTGTGTGCATACATTTTTTAAAGGCTTTCCATGGTTCATTGGATAACAGGCACATTGGCAAGTATGCAAATAGGGGCTGTCCCAAAGACAATGCGACAGACACGCAGTCAATGGTTACTGTCATCCAGCTCTTTGCATGACATGCAGACAAGCTTAGAGAACATTGATTGTCCTATAGACTTGGGTGACTAGAGGGAACGACCAGTCGGCTTACACCAAGACACATTTTTCACTTCTGACGTTTTGATAAAGGCTTATTGACCTAAATGAGACCCAAGTTATTCAGGGAACATCGGGGGTGAAAGTGCACAAGCTGTTCTTCATGGTCATACACAAAAACTCCAGGTATCCATTAGCAACTGGCAAATCTCCCCTCCTCTGCTCGTAGCTGTGTGACAGACAAGAGTGTTTTTAATATCTTGCATTGCATAAGTCTAATAAGTAGTCTCCTGGGGGTGGGGGAAGCTGATGAATTTCTGTTGGTACACACTTACATTAGCAGTCAGAAACTTGCAGACAAGGAAGAAATACATTGGAAAATTACGTCTTCCTGAGCTACTAAAATATTGTCTGTTTTCCCAATTAACAGCTTAACAGGAACCTTTACATTAACTAGAAGGATGCCAACCTGATCCTTAGTTCATTTATGCTGGTGGTAATTAGGGCTAATTCCATTTCATGAGAGTAACCTGGCAGAGACCAGTAATGTCTCATGCCTGAGAATTTCATCAAATCTGAGTTGCACTGCAGGCTGATTTGGTCTGCTGTTTCTTCTATACTTACTTCTAATTGCCAACTTAACACCTACCTTCTAAGGTATAAAGATACACAGTATAAAAGTTTGTGCTTCTCACAATGAATCAGCTGGACTGAAACATGGCTTCGAGAAGCTAATATAAGGAAGGATAAAGTGCTGAACAGACAGAGAGGATGTAAAGAATGTGAGTGAAATAAAAACAAAGCAACATTCAGCACAAGGGAAAAATTAAAATACAGCGAAAATAACTGCCTGCAAAACACTAGTGGGAGTGGGGATTAAGCCTCAGTGGAAGAGTTTTCTTGGTTAAAATTACAGACACAAGAACTGCACTGTGCAAGGACCCACTCAACCCTATGTAACTTAATTGTGATCTCCTTTCTACAAGGTGAAAACACAAATACAACATTGAGATAAAGTTATACTGACACGGTAAAAAGAACCTTCTGAGATGTGACAGTCATGTAGCTTCACACTGTGGGCATACAGGAGCCCTCTTGCCTAAGAGGAGAGACTTTTTTCCTTTTAATTATTGATTTGTACATCGTACTTCCTCCATTCTTCCTGCTCATCCCAGGCATATGCTTAATGCCATCTTCATGCCTTCTCAGCTACATAATCCCAACACAGCCAAGCACCAGATCAACTCTGGATGAAAAGGTAGAGAAGATGAACATGAGATACACATGTATCATCACTTTTCTTGAAGAACTCTATCAGTGTTGATAACTCTACAGCTGTGAGCGACTTCTCACATGTAAATTCACAATACATTCAACTAAAAGAATCAGGTAGGCAAGAATAGTGTAACAAGCCCTGGGCATTTCTACTGTGGTACAGTACCTGGTGTAACTCTAACAGATCTCCTGGTAGCCATTTAGCAGATGCCAGGAAATTAAATATTGCTCATAAAGACCACTAAAGGAGCTTGAGTCCTCATTGGTGCAGGGGTCCTGCACTGGTGTAGAAGTGGGGTCAGCATTTGAGATCCGTTTCAGAAGTCTCATGACAGATTTTTCAGTGCATCTCACTACTCACTCTCACAGTTATGGCATGAAAACAGAAGTTTCTTTGAGTTCATAAGGTACTACATGAACAGCTTTGGGAATTGCTTCAAGTATAATGAAAAAGCCATCAAAACATAAAAATTATCCTCAGCTTGAGACAGATATGTCATAACTTAATCGCCTGGCTAAAGTACAGCTCTCATCATCTGATGAAGGAACTTAGGCAGAATCCATAAAAACACAGTCCCCTAACAAACTTACCCATGCTATCTGTCATTACAGCCCATATCTCCCCAGTTCCCATGGATTAATCGCAGTTTCGTAATAAGCCCACACAGGGAACATACAGAGAAGGTCTCAAAGAACAGATGTGATGAAAAGCCCAGGTATTAGGTTTGACTTACACCGAAGGAACTGGATCTGCTCTGAGTAAAGACACTTGAACTATCACCTTGACAAACTGCAGGATGTCATTAGGCAAAAGAACAAGAAACCCTTTTCCATCTCCATCAGAGGACAACAAGGAAAGGTTGCTTATGAAAAGGACTGTGACTGATTAGAGGAGGATCCAGACGTTTTTAGCTGTGTGACTGGAGAATCAGATCTATGAAAACAAATATCCCCTCACTGGACTTGAAGAGCTACAATCCAGTGTTGGGAGGCATCCAACAACCATACTGTGAGATAAAAAGTGCAGCAGCAACTCCAAACTGATGACAAAGTACCTAAACATAGCTGAAGATGTTTTTAAGCAATTAGACAGATTAATAGCTTGGGGGGGGGGGAGCCAAAATACCCAACAAAACAAACCACAACAAAATCCTCATGCAGAATCACAGAATCATAGAATATTAGGAGTTGGAAGGGACCTTGAAAGCTCATCCAGTCCAACCCCTGCCAGAGCAGGATCACCCAGACCAGGTCACACAGGAACACGTCCAGGCAGGTTTTGAATGTGTGCAGAGAAGGAGACTCCACAACCTCTCTGGATTGTGACACCATAACAGTTATTTAACAGAGAAAGACATTTCCTCTGGAGGTTGAGAAAGCATCTGTGTAGAGAATATATTGCCTGAGGCTCTGCCTGTAGACCTCAAAGCTTTAACTGGTCATGGAGCATCACAGAAGTTTGTGCAGCCATTTGATGTGGGAGGACTAGATGACATAACATCTGAAACCTGTTATGAACAATGATGCCTTTACTCTGAGTCTAGACTTTTTTTCAATGAACTCCATAAGCATAAGAGAAGTAAAATACATCTTTTAGGAGCAAAGCATATCACTGCGTTATTCTGATTGGCAAGTGAAGACCAAATAGTCAAGGATGACATACAGTTTATTCCATCTGTCACAGAGGTGGCTGCCCAAAGAGGAAAGGGAGATAATGAGCACAGGAAAACAAGAGGCATTGATGAGGGGGATGACTTTAAGTCTCACAACTGCACACTTGTACTGTGGGAATTTCCTCCCACCCCAACATACTACTGGGAATACTCCTGCTATATCACAAGCTCTATTACGTTATCCTCATTGGAAAGATCAACCACATTATTCCCAAGACTCTTTCAAATCTGGCTTATTTCAGATTCTATGTTCAAGGATGATAAAGTTCCCATGAATTCCTTTAAACAAAGAAAGAAGCTCTCCCATAGCTTATATAGGGATTTCATGCCAACCAGCATTACCTCAGCTATAATATTCCTGTGGCACAAATTAGAATCACAGGATGGTTTGGGTTGGAAGAGACCTTAAAGATCATGTAGTTTGCAGACACCTGTTTGTAAGGCAAGGCAATGCAAAGAGCTCTGCTACAGGGCTAGTGCACCAACAGAAAGTGGAACAGAAAGCTCCTCGTAATCTCAGGCGGCAGCAGCGGAGCGAGTGCACTGCCAAAAGTTTTGTTCAGAAGTCGTGACAAGGAGCTCCCTGAAGGAGCCGAGAGAGAGGACAATAGGTCTGCTGATGCTAATGCAAAGTGACAAATGAGTCACTTGCTGTCAGCCAAGGGCTGAGGAGCTGCATTGGGCAACAGAGAAACAAGCTCAGCATCTTCACAAGCAGGGATGCAGCATATCCTCTACAGCCACTGAAAGGTAAAAAAAAAGAGAAGGAATGCATCTCTCATGTAGAGCAATGGGTTGCATTTATACTTAGAGAAGGGCAGCATGCAAAAACTGAACCACCGCAGGCTACATGTTAGTTCAGAGAGAGTGAGAGTCCACAGCACGCTGTTCACCTGACACATCAGGGCTTGCAAAATGCTTCAGACAGCACTTGTGTATAGCCCGAGCAGGATATGCAAATTAACAGCAGAGAAGGCAACTGTTTCTTCTAATCTCACTCACTTTGTATAGAGAGGCCCCTCTTTGTTCTGGTGGGAAAGGCAAGATTTTTTCCTGAAAGCTGTACTGTGTTTTCGAAGATACACAGAACAGCAAAATCAGATGGCCAAGGCAAACAGACAAAAACAGACACCAAGCTCAGCAAAGTAAAAATCTCAACTTGATGAAGTACAGATCAAAAATAAAAAGATAAATGGTTTTTCATATATATATATAAACACATACTGAGCAACAGCAAGTACCAAAAGCGCTATTTAAGATTGGGAAGTTTTTTCCCCCCTACTTAATCTTCTCACTTCCAAAGATCTTGTGAATTGAGTCTTTCAAAGTGACGAAAAATAATGAAAAGGTTTTTTTAAATGTTTAAAGTCAGAACATTTGGTATTCCTTCCTTTCAAAAAGCCTAGTATCATTTGTTAGAATTCTTTATCTGGTATATTTGGCATCAAATGATTAAACAGTCAAAGAAAAACAAAAACCACGGTATCAGTATCACATTTCTATGTCAGAAGCCCATAATTATTCCTAAGAAGCTACTAGCCATCATTGAAGTCCAATTATTAATGTTTTTGATTAAGATGAAATGATATTTACGTAAGTGTTCATGTTCTGAAATAAATAGGATGCTAACTAGGAGAACAAGTTAGAAAAGTTGATTGTGCTGAAGCTTTTCTATTTTCCCCTTAATCGATGCTGAGACCACAGAACAATAGCACTGGGACCAATAAAGAATACTGCAGGGCTCCAATTTTAGGTTGAGATTCTCCAAAGGCTCCAAGCAACTAAATCCTATTGAAATTCAATAGGAGTCAGGCACCTATCTCCCTTAGGTGCCTTTAAAAAGCCTTTAATTGATTTCCTTAGCTATTTCCTCACTAGAGGTTTCAGCCAAATCCTAATGTAGGCAGTTGAAATATTTCCACCAGCTACAAAAGGTCTCAGACGTCAGTGGTGTAACTCTGCATGTGTGGGCATGGTCTCGGAGCATGGCTGCATTAGCACAACTTTCCACACTGTCACCCTTGCACAAGTCTTTTCATAATGCAGTCATCTTTAGCTTTTGAACTTAGTCGCTGATGATATCCACCAGGAATTTACAGAAGTAAATTAGGCTGGGCTTGCACATTTAGTTTACGATACTTGTTTCAGTGTGGAGTACTCCATCAAAAGTATGCTCAAGAACTGGACTTGAAACCCAGAGCATTTGGCAAGAGAAAGGAAATGTCAACATGCTAACACTGGCGCCAAAATTATTCAAAAGCTCCACTCCTTACTGTTTATTTCATGAACCTCTTAATTCAGGGCTTCATAAAAGTTTCTAGAAGGAATTCATACAGGACCCTGTCCTTCAAAGTGTAAAATGCTCTGGCTTCTACCCAGTGCAGCATATGCTTAATTTTATATCTCACTGAATTCAAAAGCACTATTCACTTAAGAGTAAGCACACATATACACAGTTCGCAGAGATGTACACTTATTTATTAGTACATACAATATGCTAATATGAGCAGAAAGGAACTATTACAGACTATTACAAAAATCAGTCTAAGCCAAGTAGTCTATTTTTATGTTACAGAGGTATTTTCATATTAACACTATTTACACAGTGCCTACTTTCCCTGACCTGGTTATTTTTATCCTGTCAAGTATCTTGTTGCATGCTTTTTACTAAATAGCCTTCCTCACTCATTTTTTTAAAAAATGCTACCTCATATCCACCGTGTCCTACACTCAGCAGCTCATAAGTCTTCCCTTTGCTCCATAGCAAACATTGAATTTATTGGGGGACCTCATAAAGAGAGTGTATGCCTGGTTTTTTTCCAGCTATAAATGACACGGCAATGAAAGCGATTGTGTCTTCCAGAAAACCATGTTCCCTTATACACTTAGACTACCACTGTTACAACACTCTTCCTTTCTGAGAGAAAATAAATATTGCACAGTATCTCTTACCTAAAAGCAGAGCCACAAAAAAAGGAAGAATCTGGTCATTATCAGCACAGGTTAACCTGCGATAGCTTCACTTTGTATACTGACAAGGGAATATAAGGTAGATGGCATTTTACGATGTAACGGCCAAGCTCCAGTCACCCGCTATACAGTTTGGTGACAGCAATGCATAAAATCTAGTGGTTTCAGCATACTAACATACATTATTTTTTGTTTGAGGCCATGCTGCAATAGCAGCCAGGAGGCAACAATACATTTTAAAACAGAAAATAGAAAGATTATCGATGAAAAGATATTTTTGTTCCACTGGTTTTGACAAGTGGAAAATAACTTAAAGCTTTCTGTGAATACTCATTTTTCCTCCTTATTCAACTCTTCTCATTCTGTTAAAAAAGGGCAGAAGAAAAGAGGAAAAAGACTGGTAAGGATGGGATGCTAGAAACCTCTGGGCTTTTTTTATTTTCTTTTACATCAAATCAATGTTTGTTCTTCAAAAATGGTGTTTTTCAACAGTCAACACAAACTGCAGCCAGGTTTCATTTTATATTTAAATTTTAGTTTTTTTGGTTTTTTTTAATGTCTAGAGCCTTTAAACACAAGGTGTGTCTGCAGAATCACCTGTAGATTTAAGGCATGAAGGGAATATTTTTTTTGTTATAAAGCAGAAAATTTAGGAACTACATTTTTCTCTCCAGAAATTTGCAAAACAAGCAGTGTAAGAAAATAAGCTTTAATGAAGGTAATTTTCCTTTTTGTTTCCCTTTGCCTGTACAGCCACTAATTGACCAAAGATACCTACAGGCACTTAGGGACATGGTTTAGTGGACTTGGCAGTGGTAGTTTAATGGTTGGACTCAATGATCTTAAAGGTCTTTTCCAACCTAAATGATTCTATGACTCCCACTCTGCAGTAAACCTGACCTCTGAATCTCTACTGCTGCTTTGAGCATCTCAGTCTTCTAAAGTTGACAGCCCCACATGCGCATCATATCAACCTTACACACAGCCCAGTTATTCTGACCTACGAAGACTTCTCAACTTAAGGGTGCTATCCAAAGCCCAAAGAGAAAACACACACAAGCTGTAGCAACGCCTCTTTTTGTTCCTTGGGTAGGCAGGAGTCAGGAAGACTGAAAAGATAGGGGAGATCAGAACTTGACTTGCTTTTCAGCTACAGGTTTGTTATACAGCTTTGAGCAAACCACACATGCAGCCTTTAACTGTTCCAAATCAGAGAAAACTACTACTCTCACCACCCTCTCCCATACAAATGCTCCAAGACAAGAAGATAGTAGCACTGTGTATGGAAGTACAGCTGGATACACACAGCAACATCACAAGGCCCCCACATCTGAATCTCATCAGCTATTATCAGCTATTTCAGTAACTTGCTCCCACAAAAGTAGGTGCAGAGTACACTGAAGAGGAACTCTTTCTGATCAAGTTCTAATTTCTTACTTCTCTTGTGTAAACAAGACATCCTCCTTCAGCCCTGCTCCAAGAAGGGAGTTACAGAATGGTACTCTGTGCTAGACAGCCCTGTTTCAGGATTATCAGCTCCACCCTTGCAGCTTCTCTATGTGGATTTTGGCTTTGTGGGATGTGGGATGTGATATGTGTTCCACAGTCAGGCATTTCCAGAAAAGTAAGAGGTCACCAAAAGCAGGACATTACCTCTACTTCTACATGAACTCATCATAGCCTCTTTTACTAGAGGTGGCGCATTTTCAAAATTCATCCTCCAAAAGTAAGTTTTCTGGCCTGAGCAATGACCATGCTCTTCAATAACAGTTTAATAAGAACTAAATTTCAAACAGATGAATGCTGGTTCCAACGACCTCCAGCAAACAAAGGTTAAAACAAAATTTTCATTTTTTCCAGGCTGGCAGATCAGCATTGCAGGACAGAGCCATCAGGTTCTGAAACAAAACTCTGCGTGGTTAGAAGTGAGGCATTCCTTTCACATACCTGAGTGACCGCTGCTCAGTTACTGGTATCGGGCTCAGCATTGATAAGAGTTCACATTACATATTTCTGTTTGACATTCCCATAAACACAACCTGCTTTTGTCTCAACATACTTGAGCTCTCTCCCAGGCCTGCTCCAGGGAATACGCATCATGCTCTTCTACACAGCTGCAAAAACAGTCACACACTAAACCTGTAGTTCAGGCACTTAATACTCCTCGTAGGAAAACACGTGTGCTAGTTTTAGCTAATAAAAAACCTCTCCGATGCCGTATGTACACAGCCCATTCAGTCAGCATTTTACTATTGCTTCTAAAATTTGTGAAGGAGGAGAGGAGAATTATTTGACATGCAAAATAAACCTAACTGAAGGCAACAAAGTCAGCATTTTTGGCTAAGTGGCAAATACATTTCACATACTGAAGGCAAGCAGTTCCTGCCTCGTGCCAACTTCCTGCACCCATTCCAATCAGCAAGCATTAAACAGTTGTGGCTATCATTCAGCGCATCAGGATTACAGCACACCAAAATGGGAAGTTAATGTATACCAACCAAAGCACATTATTAACTCAGTGCAACCTCTCCCTAGAGCTTTGATAATGTTCCAAAAGGACCAAACTAAACTTACATTTGCAAAACAAAGATATAAGCCAGATCTCTCTGAAGTTGCATACCCCATTAACCAAGCTACCATTATGTGCAAAGACTTATATTTTTACTTGGATTCATGTTTATATCAGTTTCAGGTCCAACATAAATAAATGGTGCAACAGAGGCAGCTCTTTGCAGAATTCAAAGTTACGAAAGGAGAGCTCCAGCTCTGTGAAACTCCCTTCACTCACTATCACCTTTCCCCTGCTCCCTTTACAAATAAAGGACAAGTGCACTATTCATTGCTGGAAGGAAAAAAAAAAAATCTTAAAAAAGCCATGGCAGCTGGTCTGAGCTTCAAGACATCAAATACCCCAGGAAACTAATAGGCATTATATGCAATGAATTTAACAAAAAAACCCAAACTGATATTTTGCAGAATTCAGCAACACTGTGCTCCAAAACTCTTTGGAAAAGGAGATATGTTGTAAAAGCAATGCCTAGGACACGTCAAGAATAAACTAAAGGCTCTGCAACAGTATATAGGCTAGCAGGCAGCTGATGTAGAAAGCAAAAGCCACCCAACCAGAAGAATCCCCTCTGTGGAGTGGTACTTGAAGAGGGAAAAACAATTGCAACTTGAAGGAAGGGGCACAAGGAGCATGGTTTAGAGACAGATGAGCCTTTTCTTTGCTTAAACATTGGGCAATGCAGGACAGATTTAGTGTCCACTTGAAAATACACATTATTAGACCAACCAAAGCACTCGCTATGCATTTTAAATGTGATTTCTGGAATGAGATTTTCTAGGAATAGCTGAATTTTCTAGGGCATTCTCCTTGATCTGAGATTTACTGTTGCTTAAATTAGTAATTAAACTAAACACATTTTTGGATATGCCAATTTCCAAACAACTTTTCCTAATATCTTACGTGATAAAGCAAATAGCAGTCTTACTCCATAGCTAGGCCAATTCTGTCAGTAATTATAAAAACTTCTTTGTTTTGTTTTGTTTTTAAATGTCAAAAGATCATCCATTTTTTTAGCCTTGCCTTTACACTTTCTCTGCAGTTCTTGATAGTCACCATTTCAAAAAGTTGCTTTTAGTACGCCTGTACTGCTTAAGCCTCTCAAGATACCCCTGTGTTAGATGTGATATTAACTAAAAACTGTAAGTCTAGTGTGGACACCAAAGATCTCACTGTCAAACCAAAGAGCTAAAATTACCCACTGGAACAAAAGATTCTCATCCCATCCAAAAAGATACTTGTTCAGCAATGGAGGAACTAGAAAGAACTGACATTCGTGCCACCTGTCTTAAGAGAAATGGAACGAGAGGTTAGATTAAAGAAAGGTGACTCCTTGCTTTCAAGCTACTCAACCTTAGTATTTACTATCTCAATATGCAAGCTACCACTCTATGTGACAAACAATTGAAACGCGTGTCATTTTTCACATCATGTCATTACTAAGAGGTGATAACGTTCTTTCCACTGTAAAATGTTCTTTTAAAGCAATGTTTTCTAAGCATGCAAAATAAGTAATTACCATGCTAAATTCTTTTCTAGGACTAAGGGAGGCGGGGGGAAAGGGAGTCCTGGTGCACAGCAACCAAATGCTGACACACGAATAGTGCATGTACAGAGTGTGGGCTACATCCTGTTTTAATGTTTTTACAAAAGAAGTATCTCAAGTGGCCAAGACCAAAGGTTTTAACCAACCTTACAGATCTTAGAGGAGAAAGAGGCTAATTAAACCACAGTTCAGTTTGGACAGTTTTCCAGTTTTCTTAAACCATCAGTAAAGGTGGATAGAATATGGAAACCAGGGTCAGAGGCCTCTGCCAAAAAGAGCAAGACAGCAAAAACAAACTCACCCATTTGGCGAGTTCCTTCTCAGTGGATGAACCAAGCGGATCTGCCACGCTTGAATCTGCATCCTATTTCCAGCTCTGCTAAAAATGGCTTTAATGACAACCTTGTGCTTCCCCTTTCCTGAACACATAACACATTGCACATTTAACTTTGTACAGAAGTGTCAATTGCTAGTACTGTTCAGGGTGTAATTAATAACAATTACATTGCACTAGAAAAGCACATAAGGGAGTGCTTTGTGTACAATGTGCATTTCCTCATCAGCTGGATGGCCCAAGGAAACCTAGTAGACATGAAAGTATTGTACAGCTGTGTCCTATAACTGGGTATTTGCCTATTTATAAGCTATTGCGCTTGGGATACCAAAGCCGATGACATGAATGTGTGGTTTAATAAGTCCATCAGTAAAGCTTTCCTCATCAGAAATCTGCCCCAGCACGTCACATCAGAGAATTCTGTTATCATGAACCATATTACTTGTCCCAAACAGCATACTGTTAAAGCCAGAAACATTGTGCCTATTTAAACAGCATGCTTTATGGTACTCAAAAAGCGGTAGAAACCCTCTGGTAATACTGTCTGTGGTTTCACACCTCCCGACTAATAGTAATGAATATTTCATGCTATGAAGACATGAAACGTCTGGGTGCTAAATAATTCTGAAAAACTGCTATGAAAATCCTTTTTTTAAACACTTTCTGAATTATTTGCAGACTGTGAGAATTATCTTCTCAACAAATTTGAATGCTTATTCTACAACCACCACTGTTTGCTATCTTTTTAAACGTAAAAAACAATCTCAGCGCAACACCGAGTAGTTCCCATCACATGACTCCTAGTATTGCTATGAGAAGTCATGTTTGACTGTTTCAATCTTAAGCACAGTGTCAAACATGGATACTTTTAAAAAAACAACTTGGGGAACAGGGTGAACAACATTTGAGGAGGAACAAAAAAACCCACAAAACTATTGCAAACTGGAGGTATCTGTATACTAACTGGCCACTGCACTGATGTTTTCCATGGAAATTCCAGACGCATTAGTTTTGGCAGCAATTAAAGACTACTTCTGGAATCCTTAACAACATTCAAGAAGTTCCTTTTAACTTTACTTCATGTTCTGTAGTTCTTTCTACTCTTTAAAGCACAGAAATAAGTTAGTTTTGGGTTTTTTTCAGCCTGAGCTTGTTTGATTGTTAAAATAAATACAAAGATAAGTCAGTCAGAATTCAGGCTTAAAGGAACCCCACTGAAGAATTTTTACCTCTTTGAGAGCTGAGAACCTCCTATTTTGCTCAGGTTTTACCACTTACTCAGTACATTGTGCAACTCTGCCTGTGAGCCAACACGATCATAGGACTCAATGATAAAAGAAACTGATATTCAGAGTTCTGGCAGGAAGAATACTTCTAACATTTTGTTTCATCTAGATCACAAGATTAGATTTCAGCTGTGGGCTTTAACACTAAGCTGCCCATGCTAGTGTGCCAACACAGAGCTGATTTCTGACTCCTTTTCCACTGAGTATCACTTTAGAGAATCTCAGAATCATAAAATGGTTTGGTTTGGAAGGGACCTTAAAGATCATCTAGTTTCAACTGCCCTGCCATGGGCAGGGACTCCTCCCACTAGACCAGGTTGCTCAAAGTTGTCCAACCTGGCCTTGAACACTGCCAGGGAGGGGGCATCCACAGTTTCCCTGAGCAACCTGTTCCAGTGACTCACTGCTCTCAGAGTAAACAATTTTTTGCTAATATCTAATCTAAATCTACCCTCTCTCAGTTTGGAACCATTACCCTATTGCTACCTACCCTTGTAAACAGTTCCTGTAAACAGGAACAGGCTGCCCAGAGAGGTTGTGGAGTCTCCTTCTCTGGAGACATTCAAAACCCTCCTGGACGCCTTCCTGTGCAACCTCATCTAGGTGTTCCTGCTCCGGCAGGGGGATTGGACTGGATGAGCTTTTGAGGTCCCTTCCAATCCCTAACGTTCTGTGATTCTGTGTGATTCCTCTCCAGCTTTCCTGTAGGAAGGCTGCTATAAAGGTCTCCCTGAAGCCCTCTCTTCTCCAGGCTGAACAACTCTTATTCTCTCAGTCTGGACTCATAGGAGAGGTGCTCCATCCCTCTGAATATCTTTGTGATCCTCTTTTGGACCCGCTCCAACAGGCCCATGTCCTTATGCTGGTGACCACAGAGCTGGACACAGTACTCTAGGTGGGGTCCCACGACAGCAGGGTAGAATCACCTCCCTCGACCTGCTGGCCATGCTTCTTTTGATGAAGCCTAGGATACGATTGGCTTTTTGGGCTGCAAGCGCACATTGCTGGCTCATCTTGAGCTTCTCATCCAAGCTGTTCTTCTCAGGGCTGCTCCCAATTTGTTTTCTGCCCAGCTTGTACTTGTGTTTGGGATTGTCCTGATCAAGGTGCAGGACCTCACATGTGGCCGTGTTGAACTTCATGTGGTTTGCACAGGCCCACCTCTCAAGCCTGTCAAGGTCCCTCTGGATGGCAGCCCTTTCCTCCAGTGTGTCGACCACACCACACAGCTTAGTGTTGTCAGCGAACTTGCTGAGGCTGCATTCAATCCTGCTGTCCAAGTCACTGACAAAGATGTTAAACAGCACCAGTCCCAACACCAACCCTCGAGGAATGCCACTTGTCACTGGTCTCCACTTGGACATCAAGCTGTTGACTGCAATCATTGTTCAATCATCCAGCCAACTCTTTATCCACCTAGTGGTCCATCCGTGAAATCCATGTCTCTCGGTGACATCCTGATATGAGCCCCTGGTAAGCAGCACACCTCTCTAGAGAGTGCATCAGGTCAGCAAAGGGATGCCTCTGTACCTCTTAGAAGACAGTAGCTTACTACTATCGCCACCTATCACCTTTTCTTTGTTTCACTGGTTGTTATACAGGGAGCAGATCAGGCTGCCTTACTCAACTCCAGCATGTCTTCTGATGTAATGGGTTTTTCCTTTTCAGTCTGCAAAGCAGTGAAGCAGTTCTGCAAGGGCACCTCAGGCTTTGGGGGAAGTCTCTTCCTCCTGCTGGTACTTGTCATTTCAAGCTTCCATTCTTCTGCATTATTGGCCTCCCTCCCTTCCGTGTGCCTGTGGGGGAGCTTTTGACTGTTTGGCTGTGGACTGTGGGTCCACTGCAGACTGTGCTTGGAACCAGCTATCTAACTACTTCTCAGCCTCCTTGATGTTATGCAGGCTTCTCATCACCTTCCTGCTGCAGGAAGTCCTCTACCCGGGCACACCTTTTGCAGGCAGCTCCGCCACCTGTCCCTGCCCCAGGAGAAAGGTCAAGGCACTTCCTGCAGCCTGAGAGCTGCACTGCAGCACCTCCCTGCAGTAGCTCCATCTCAGTGGAGGCATTGGCTACCACTGGGGTAGATGGTGCAGACTCCCCAGCCAGAGCTGCAGCCTTTGCTCTCAGACAAGTGCCCACCATTCTGCCTTGAGGGTCAGCTAGGATGGCTGCCCTTGACCTGTGTAGACAGTCACAGAACAGTGCCTGGTTGCTGGGTTATGTGTATTTCAAATCTCCCACTCAGTCAGTGGAATGACCCTCCATCAAAGAGGTGCTGTCCTACATGAATATTCAATGTTCCCATGCAAGTCAAAGGGATGACCTTTGAAGCAAGCATCAATCCATAACAAGCAAACACAATTGAACCTATCTGTTGAAAAGGGATGATTACATCCTTACACTATATATATCTAAGTACTGAGCCACTGAATCAACAATTTATGCTTCTTGAAAGGAAAACACAAAAGCCAGCATGTATCCATCAGAACTGTAATTGTACCATATACCAAACACCAGCTAAACTGTTAAAAACCTCTGTGATTGCATGTGATGTATTTCAAGCATGTTCATAACTACAAAACGGTTAGAAAAACAACTGATCAACTAAGTTAATACCAACTACCTGGCTAGAAAGTGACTTCATGGAGAACAAAAACTCCAAGTACTTGAATAGGGCGAACATGCATTGTTTTTTCTATAATGAATGGAGAGAAATGGACACCTACAAAGGGAAATTCATCTCTTGATTCATTCAAGTGTCCTAGGCACCTCAAGATGTAATAAACTATGCTTTCAGGAGCGCCTATCCTTTTCCAGGAAGGGAAAGCCTATGTGATTGGCTTATACTACCTATCCTAACTTTTAGATAGCTAAAAGCTGCAAAAAAACCTCAGAGTCATCCTAGAAGAATTGCTTTGAATTATCCAATAAAGTATTCTTAGCTTGGAGCAATGGTATAAAGACTAGAAGAATTTTACCATCAATTCTCACTTGAAAGAGAGGCTTATGAGGGGTTTCTATTTTTTGCCTCGTCTCCCTAGAGAGCTCCGTGTTTACCTTGTCTACCTCCAGTTTCCCTCTCAAAACTCCCAGATCCACTAGTTGATCTGGACAGATCAGAAGGTCAGGCACGTCAGAGGAGATTTGAACTTCCTGAAAGTGTTGTGAAAACAAGGAGCCAGGCAGAATAGAAACACCCTCTCTACACACTGAGAGAAAAGATTTCATGTTAACCACCACACTCATTGGAATTTTCTAATTTTTTTCAATATCCAGTTTTAGGAAAACTTATTACAAGATTCAACCAAAGGCATTCAGCTTCATAAAAACAAATAAACAAAACGAAAGGCAAACAACTGTCCACCTCAAGACCCCCAAAGCCTCCTAGTATTATAAGCTTTTATATAATAATATAATTTTTCTATGATTAAGTAGATTTTTTCGTATTGATTCCTGTAACCTATGTTTACCAAAAAAGTAATTAAATGCAAATCACTTTCAGAATGAAATCTTTTAAAACTATGAAACCAAGAGGTTTATTTTTCAGTTTCAAGGAGAGTTCACTTGCCATGAAACTCAATTTGAAGTTAAGAGTGAAACAGGAAAGATTTAGCTCTATGTCCTGTCCATCTATCATCCACCTACTTATTCACATTGTTACACGACTGTTTCCAGGTAAGGAAGAGAAGCATTTTGGGAAAAAATATCCGATGCCTAGTTTCGATAGTTTAACTGCATAGAGAGATGCAATTCTTGATTCATCAGAGCATGAGCTCAGCAGAGAAAGCAAACCAATGAATCTTCACTCAATAAGGAATATGTATTCATCGTGTAGTCACTTCTTGAATCAACTCAGATTTATTAAACTTCTTTCATTAACTGATTTCAGCTCATTTGGTTTATTAACATCTATATAACCCACCTGGGGCCCTCGAACATCTGCTGCACTTGTCTGACTTGTTTTAGGAAGCTCAGGCCCCTTTGTTTATTATAAGCATTTCTCAGATTTCTGTTAACACCTTTAGATTCCCTGATCTTTCTTAAGAACTACAGCAGATAGAGGTTCTTATTCTCCATATAATCATTTTTTGCTGTTGTCCAGCAGAGTAGAACACACTTCTGTCATTCAACCACACATGCTCAAACAGAAATCATAGGTAGGGCTTCTCAAAGACTGTCAGCTCTGCTGGTCTCCCACAAAGAGAGACATACGGTTCAGGCTTATGTCCGTCCACGTATTTTGATTTTCTAGGTCATAATGGTCACAACAAACTACTGAGTTAAAATACTTACAACTAGGAGTGGGTGTCAGTAGTGGGCAGGGGGTGGTGGAAGATGAAGCATTTATTTGTAACCCACACATTTAGGATGTTGCTCTTGGTACTCTTACAAGACACTTCTCTGCATGCATTGTACTTACAGAAAAGCTATTGTTCACTACATTCATTTATTAGCACATCAAAAATACATAATGATGTCCTCATGTGCAAATGGAAAAAAGTTTCCATACTTCAATTTCCTCCAAGTCTCTAAATGTTACACAGGATAGTATGAGCTGATAAATTTTATGGTAAACAGAAAAAAACTAGCAGCATTCCCAATTACCATATCCTTAGTACAATCTCTGCATATTGGATGCAGAATTTGTTCTGCAAAAATCAATTAGGAATTTTCCTGTATTGTAAAAAAACATGATCTGCAGTTGATTTCACTGACATTAAATAACTCAAGACTTTTACACATACTCACTACTTATTTTGAGGTTTATCTGTAGCCATATGAGGTGTTCAGAATGTTTCTTTTGAAAACAGTTAAGAGTTAAATGACCCAAGATTTGGGGGTGGGGAGTGAACTTTCTAGAGTACAAGCCATAGTATGTTAACACAGCCAGTATCTCTCACTATACTGAGCTCCACTGAGATGAAAGGCTTAGTGGGTTCACTGTATATAAAAAAAGAGCTAACATGAGCAAAAGTACTAAATATTTACAAAGAAGGAACTGCCTTTAAATTCCTAAAACCCACCCCACACTGAAAAATTACCATCATATTAGACAGAACCATCACCATGGGTGGGGGAATGAGCACAAGAAACAGTCTTCCCTAAAAAAAAGTTAGATAATCTTTGACTTTCAAACTGCTGAAGCAGTCAGTTCTATCTCATGTTCAGCATCATACTATTAAACTAAGTCAAAAGTTTCTGTGGTTACTATCAGATGAAATGAGCTAATTTCCCCTGAGAACTGGCTACACTGACCAGATGTCTTTAGCCAGCTACTCCCCAGATAGAGCAGGAGCAGCACATGCAATGCCTTCTCTGTTACTATGGAGATGGATTTTCCCACCCACTATGCAGCCGGGCATATAGTAGCTACCAGCTGTTGTCTTGACTCGTACTCCATCAGGAGAGACTGAGGAAAGAAAGCGGAAGACGTAGAGCTGAGCTTCTCCCAGCTCTGGACCTCGTAAACTTTAACTACAAAGTCCAACCTTCAGTCTTAGCTGCTGCTTGGGCTCGTTGCTATTGTTTGAAGCCGCCTTATGGTGCTTCCTCCACTGGCTTTACAGACTCGTAATAGATCAGCAGCAGCACACAAATGCTTGGTATAGCATGTTCAATTGCTAGCCTGGAAACTTAAGGCTTCCCCAGCTCACACTCCTAGCCCAACATTCCCATCTAAATGGTTTTATGAGCTTAAATCTAAATCTCCAGCAGTAACCCATTTCAGGTTCCTGACATCATTCTTGCTCCATACTTTCAAAGAAAAGCTTTGTGGATTAATGGCTCCCTATCCTTCCTGCAAGGCTGGTTAATGCCTTCAATTCCCATTGCTTTTTAACTCCTGTGGAACTTTAATCCGTCTCTGACCATGCTGATGAGCTGCAGAGAAACAACGCTGGTTAGGATTTTCATTCTTGCGCTTTCTTTTTGAATGCAGCCAAGTTCAAATGTCTAATTATAACATTGCAGAGTTAATGATCAATTTAACAAAGACTTTGGAGTATCTTTGAAGTCATAACAACAAGCCAAAGCGGGGTTTAAAATGTTAACTGCACAGGGAGCCTACGTAGAGAGCTTTCTTAGGATTATCTCTCTCACTTAACAACAAAGTTGAGTCATTTCAGAATACTTCCAGCAACCCCATGGCTCAATCTGGTTGCCACATAGCACAGAGCTCTAGCTAGTGTTTATTTTATAGCTCTGAGCAGCACCAATCATTATTCTATTAATTCAAGCATGTTTAATTCAATGTTCTTCACCTACTCAGTCATGCCTATTTGTAACTTTTAAGCAACTACAGAAAGGTACAGCTTGTCACCACATTTATACCTAACAGGCTCTAATCACTAAGGTTAGATATACAATGTAAGTAGGATATATATTAAGACAGCTACAAGTGATGTTCACTTAAATGTATGATATGCAGCATCTGCTCCTTTTGCTCAAGGCACACTTTTTTCCACTGATCACAAAGACCAAATTTGCCTTCAGATGTAGGTGGCTCCTGCTGATGTCAGTGAGCTATAAATACACATCAGAGGACACACTCTGACCTGTTTACTTTTTAACCTGACATATGTAGTCACTCATATTTTGTATATAATATGCACCATTGCAATGCTGAATCAGCACATCCAGAAATAACAGTAAGGGCATGCTCAGCCTGGAGCAGCACACAGAGAAAGCAGTCGGGCTCCTCCTTGCTTTCCTTTTACAGCAATTCTGCCAATCAGCATCACTGAACATGTTTTGCAGGGGGTATTTTTGTGTCCCCCCTCAGGTATCAGACAAGGGTGAAGGTGAAAGGCATTAACCTGTTGGTAAAAGGTTAAGCAAGGACTTAGGACAGCAAAGGATATAGATGAAGTCCTCCAAACTGAGCTGAGGGGGGGAAAAACCCCAAAACCTCAAGCTTTCTGCAAGACCTTCACCAACACTTTCCTTTGCACTATACTGAAGAGCAGGACTGGACATTTTTGCTGTTTAAAATGACAAATGAGGAAAACTTCCATAGCAAGAGGCAGAGACCGTCTCTAGAGCTCGGCACTGTAAAAGGAGCATTTCACAGGTTTGATCAGTCTGTTTAACAGTCACCCTGAGACTTGCACAGAGTGACATGGCTGTAATGAACTTCTAGGCACATATGGGCATTATCAACAAAGAAAAAATATATTTTTATCTTTTTTTCCAGTGCTGCAGTTATAGACCAAAACAATTGTATGGTGTCAGGTAGGATAAGAAAAAGCTGGATAAACTACATCAGTGAAAATCAGTGTCTCCTCTCTAAATCAGGCAGAGCAATCAGATTGCCTTTCAGATCTTCTGGGAGATTACAACTTAGTGCTTTCTTCATTTAAACCTAACTTCCCTGGGCCTTATCTATGTGGCAATTTCTACTTCATGGTGAGTTTGTTCATTATATTCAAGTACTTACCCTTACGGCCCTGCCACAGCAAAGGATTACAGATGCTTGAGTCTAAAGATCACTTAAGCTCTGATAAAATGTAATGCAATAAAGAAGCGAGAGCAGTCAGCCTGCATTATGCTAGAAAAGGCTTTCAATGAATACCAGAGTACAACACTGCTGGTACAAGACCATGGAGCTAGTTTCCCATTTCAGGAGGGAGTTCACTTAAACTCCAAAGAATGCTAATCTTTCCTGAGGTGATCAGGGCACTTACATGCCACAGAAATAATGGAATAATTTTTTGTTCTATTTTTAAAGCAATTTTCCTATAAAAAAAAAAATCACATGATGAAATTATATTTGGACATTATATAACAACTACCCCTATCATTCTTTCAAAGTGTACAACACAAATATTGTACTCCAACAGCAGCACAGAACTGTGTATTTTTAATGAAATACAGCTGCATCCAACTAAAGAGAATGAGGTATAAAATTTATTTGCTAGTCCATGGTTTGAAAGCATAAGGACTTTGTTTACATCAGAAAAACAAACAAGCTCATTAGCTCTCCTGAGGACACATAGGACCCTGAAATCAGGGGGCGCATCACAGGGCACAACATTTTTGGTTGATACAGCTACACAACAGCTATAAGTATGCCTTATATCCTAAGACAAAGTCTTCATAAGTGTTTCAGTCATTTAGTAACCCCTATCGTATCTTCCAAAGCAATGTAAGCACTAGGAGCAAAATTTGCACACCTGTAAAGACAGCTGGATCCTTTAAGCACTGTTCCAGAAAGATGGTAGTGACAGGACATCTGTCAACTGACACTTCTTTGCCTACATCAGAAAGATTCACTTATGTTTTTTAGCTATTTTAGAATCTTGTATTTCATTTCAGAAATGCAATTAGGCCTGCATTCATCACTATGGCTTCATCTATAAATCTGTGTAGGAGAGGGACATCTCCAGAAAAGTGCTGAGACCCTAACTTCGACATCTCAGCCTCAGGTTAGACAGCATGCATTCATACTTGAGCCTCAAGCAAAAGCAGCAGTCGGGTTTCTGAAAGTCGGAAAGTACAAATGAAAAACCTCACCCAAACAAAAAACCAGCGTAGCCATACCACAGTGAGGTAAATGCACTGATTTTCTGCCAGATCCAACAGCAG
>NW_010206499.1:40871-57736 GCF_000695765.1 Mesitornis unicolor
AAGAAGTAAGTACATGCCAGCTTTTCAGTAGGCCATAAAATTCTCAATTTATTGCATTAAGTTAATCTGAGACCAACAACAGTTTAAACCAATGATTCAGACTGAACAACTGCAGCAGCAAAGGAGCCACTGCAGATGACTCTGTCTCCCACCTCTTATGGGAACAACTCACAGCCAGGGGGACGGGCAGCTGAACTTCTGCGTCCATTGATACTAAATTGAACAGAAACCACCTCATAGATGCTGGTTCAAGGGAGTTTTTTTCCAGACAGAATTACCACAGTGCAATGCAGCATCTTACAGTTCTTGCTCATCATTTATGCAGCTCAGATTAGAACACCTAAAATTTTTTAGGTATTTTTTAATGTTCTGTGGTGCAATGGCTATTGAAAAAGCTGCTACTGCTAGCCTGTAACTTTTTGTGCCAATTTATCAAGTGGTTTGTATCTAGCAGATCACAGACTAAGTTCTTGGCACAAGAAAGACCCTTAACATATTTATGTTATGGCAAAGGCCTCTCGTCTACTTAAAATCAATGGTATGTCTTTCTCTGACAAAAAAGGATGCAGACCCTACAACTGCAAAAGAAGTGGCAAGCAACATGACAGTATTTCACAAATACCGAGAGAGCAACAAGCAGTTCAAGGCTCTTGTAGCTGCAGTCTTTAATATTTCCCTCCAGAAGGTTGCAATGTACAGGTCCTTGAGATGGTATCAACACTACCAAAAGCTGAAATCTCTTTCCAAACAGGAATAAGTAGCTAGGTTTGATAGACATATGAGAGGTTAGACAACATCATCATGTCTCTTAACCTTTTCCTTAAATTAAAGGTTTAGTTATGTAACTAAATGATGTATTGTATTGGGTTTCTGTGAGGAGGGGTTGTTTGGTAAAGAGTGCTTATGGAGACAGCTCCTTTAAGAAGCAGCTAGAAGCTTCCCTGGCTCCAATTTTGAACCCCCTCTGACCAAGGCCAAGCCAATCAGTGCCTCTGTGAATGTTGTATTTAAGAAGGGCACAGCACAAGGCTTCTCTCTGTTGTCCCTGGCCCAGACTAGTGTAGCCCTGGCACAGGTGTCATGGACCCAGCCCAGCTGACCTGGCCCCAGCTGAAGCTCAAGCTCAAACCCCACTGCAGCTCCAGCCAAAGAGAGCTGGGAACATTTAAAAAACCAGCAGAAGGAACCTGCAGCAGAGAAGGGAGTGGGATGCAAGAACAACAACTGTGCAGATACCAAGTTTGGTGAAGACAATAAAGGTGAGAGGGGAAAAGGAAGTGTGCTGAAGGAAGCAGAGGTTCCACTGCAACCTGTCGTGAGAGGGCAGGTTGACCCCCCTGCAGCCTATGGAGATTCAACAGTGGAGCAGAGATCCAGATGAGAAGGAGGCAGCCCCCAAAGTGGCTGTGACTCCATGGGAAGTGTGTGCTAGAGCAGTCTGTGAGGAAACTGCAGCACATAGGAAGAGCCACGGAGAAGTTTGTGGATATTTTCCCTTGTGGGAGGGGTGCCACATAGAAGGAGAGGAAGAGTGCAAAGAGTCCTCCCTACCCCTGAAGAGGAAGGAGCAGCAGAGACATGGGATGAACTGACCACGAACCATGGGAATGGTCCCATCCTCCTGCACTGCTGAGGGGGAGGTGAAGAAACCGGGAACAAAGCTGATCCTGGAAAGAATGGGAGGTGGGGGTGGAGGAAGGTGTTAACTATAAGATCTGGTTGTATCTCTTGCTGTCCTACTCTGATGTTGCTGGTAACAAATTAAATTGTTTGGTTTACTCCCTAAGTTGAGTCTGTCTTTTGCCCATAACCAAAAGGGGTGAGCGAACCCTCACTGTCCTTTGTCTCAGTCCGTGAGCTCTTTATTACGTTTTTCTTCTCATGCCACCAACAGGGAGAAGTGAGCAAGCAGGCCTCATGGCCTGTGCCAGTTGCCTATGCCATGTGTTTATTACTAAGTTTGTTTCTAAATGTAGGTACTGAAAGACATGCACATTGCAGTACTATAATTCTTGATGAATCATACCAATTTCTAAAACAGATAGATATGTAACTTCTAGAATCCACCTGTTTTGATTCATCTAATGCCATGCACTGCAGCAAGACAGAAATAAAAAGTGTTATTTAAAGCTTTCAATAACAGTACATTTGTCAATGACACTTGATCAAAGCGTTTGTTTTGACTGTGCCATATTTGTTTAACTACTACTACTGCTTATTTTAGCCCATACTAAAGAGTTCTGAAGAACATAACCTGGGCGGCTGCCAGAAGAGTGTAGCTTTTAAACATAAGCTTATATTCAAAGAGCAAAATCAAGCTCTAACAACATAACCAAGCAAAATTCTGTCATGTATACAAATCTTACTGGTGTGTTTCTTCCTTTTCAAAAGATTTAGTAGCAAATACAGGATTTAATCAGTTTTCCTTATAGATATTTCTGAAGACAGTAGAGAAATTCATGCATGGCTGTTGCTATTGCAAGAGCTATTTGAACAAATTTAGGAGTTTTACTTTAGTGTTTTGATAATCAGAAAATTAAGCAATTCACATCAGAGCAGATTTCACTGACTTCTGTGTGGCTTGTTGTATTGGGCTTGTATGGCAGGGTTTTGGTAGCAAGGGAGGAGCTACAGGAGTCACTCCTGTGAGAACCTGCTAGAAGCTTCCTCAGCTCCAAGTCAGACCCACCTCTGGCCAAGGCCGAGTCATCAGCGATGGTGGGAGCACCTCTGTGAAAACGTTTAAAAGGGGAAATAAAACCTGCTGGGAACCTGCAACAGAGAGAAGAGTGGGAAGTGAGAGAAACAACTACGCAGACACCAAGGTCACTGAAGAAAGGAGGGGAAGGAGGTATGCCAGAGCAGAGATTCCCCTGCAGCCCATGGTGAGACAGCAGGCTGTGCCCCTGCAGCCCATGGAGGTTACTGGTGGAGCAGAGATCCACCTGCAGCCCAGGGAGGACCCCACACCACAGCAGGGGACTGTGCCCAAAGAAGGCCTTGACTCCACGGGAAGCCCGTGCTGAAGCAGTCTGTTCCTGAAGGACTGCACCCTGTGGAAAGGACCCACAGTGGAGTGGTTTGTGAAGAACTGCAGCTTCTGGGAAGGAAAATTTGTCGAGGACTGTCTCCTGTGGGAGAGACCCCACACTGGAGCAGGGGAAGACTACCTACCCTCTGAGTAGGAAGGAGCAGCAGAAACAATGTGTGATGAACTGACCAGAACCCTCATTCCCCATGCCCTTATGCCTCTGCAGGGGAGGAGGCAGAGAAATCAGGAGAAAGTTGATGGGTGGAGGGAAGATGTTTTTAAGATTTGGTTTTATTTCTCATTATACTACTGTGATTCGATTGGTAACAAAATAAGCTGATGTTTTTCCCCCAAGTTGAGTCTGCTTTGACTGTGACCATGTGATCCCTACCTGTCCTTGTCTTGACCAACAAGCTTTTGGTTATATTTTCTCCTGTCCATACCACAGCGGGGAGTGATGGGGGAAAAGTGAGCGAGTGGCTATGTGGTGCTCAGTTGCTGGCTAGGCCTAAACCCCAACACTTGTTTTCCTGAGATTTACCAGAACCACATTGGCATGCTTCAAGGTCTTTTCTGACTTCATTATATAACTAGTGATCGATTGGCATCTTTTTTCATAGAATCATTTGGTTGGGAAAAAACCTTTAAGATCACAAAGTTCAACCAAAACCTAAATCTACCTAACTTTCCTTTGATAATAGTAATTGATTTTGACACATTGCTTAGAATAAACATAATATCTTTCTACACTCAATGTTCTCTATTGCTCTTAACTGTTCTTTCTAAATAGTAAGGTACACTGACACAAACGACTGCAGAATAAGAATCACAAATGATTAATGAAGTACATTCATAGATAAGTAGGGTGTTCTGAGCACATGTACTTAAACTGAAGGGCAAAGATTAACATTTCCAGCAAGTCACTATGTTAGACAGTCTTTTTACACATCTATGATGTAGAAAGATGTAAATATACTTTTTTACTCTGAACTGGTAGTAATGCTACTCTGAATCAGACAGTAGTGATACTTCTCTGAACCCCAAAGGTCCACAAAATGACAACTTGATTTCAAGTGCACTGAAAAATATAACAGGTAGGTACCAAACCTGAATCTAAAATCCCACTGATGTGCAAAGAGGGGATAAGCATCTGTAGCTCACCATTTTAAATTACAACTGAAACCTTTGAATCTTAGAAACCTTAACAGCAGTGCTGCAGGCATTGACATTTTGGCTTACAAATGTATTTTTAGATCTGGTCCATACACATTCACAGTGCAGCTGACAGGGAAGATCAAAGCAAAACGCAGCTGAAAATGTCACTTTTCATCTGACTTCAAGGTTTGTCAAGTTTCACAGAGTTTCCATTGCTAATAATAAATCTGCCCCTGAATTAATTACATCAGATGAACACAGACTTCACAGTGCAGGACCACTGAACGTTTCAAAACTTGGAAAGGTGCTCCAAATTTCAGGTGGTATCAAAAACACATGAGACATTCAGGAACAGATCCCAACCCAGTGGTATTTACCTGTTCAGGCTCTTGAGGGCAACCTCTCTAAGCAGCACCTACATCAAGACCGATTTTAGCACCAACCCTAACAGCAGCTTTACAGGGAAGGAAATCGAAACACATACAACCTATCATTCTTGAAAACAGCCACTGAAAGAAAGATTTTAATGTAGTTGTACTCCACTAGCGGTGCATCTCTCCTTTGCACTCATACTAAAATGATGTTTTGCACAATTCCAGTTCACACAGAAGACGACTCCTGGTAATCCAGGAGTCAAAAGCAAGCTTTGATTTGGTTTCTTCTAGACAAAACCGAATCACCTCAAACCAGACTGCAAAGAGCAAAGACCTTTGCAAACATAGTAAATGCCTTCAGCTACTTAAAATACAATGTTTATTTTACTTCAAAGATTTTTAGACTATATTACCTTAAAATAAAAAGCGCAAGCAAAATAGTTTGGCCTTTTTTTCTTTTCTTTCCCAGCCTCTTAAAACATGCCGGGTAGTCTAGACCTACATATCCCAGGCTAACATAAATAAGTGTGTCTTTCATAAAATTTATTCCACAAACAGGAGCTAGACCATTGGATAGATGCAGCATTTTAAACATTTTGGTATCCTTTTTCACCCGTTTCCTTTACCCTGCACCTTCCTTTTGATCTGGCTCCACCCTTGGGGGTGGAGGTACTGGCACAGCTCAGCTCAGCCCAGCCAGATGTTTTCAGGGAAGTTTGATTCCCTTCTTGCCACTCGCTCAAGAGACAGAAGAGTTACTGCTCTGGGCCGACCTTCCCGCTCTGTGGCTTTAGTTGAGCTTTCCAGTTTCTGAATCAATACCTAAAATAAGAAGCCAATTCATGGAAGAAAACCGAGGGAGAGCATAAGAAAATATAACATTTATTTGGTGGTTCAGAACTCTGTCATTACTGCTAACAGGTACTTTGCCACCTACAAATAGAGCACAGATCTGGGGAAGAGTGTCCTTCAGTCCAGCCAACCTACTGCTTTTATTATTTAATACTTAAGTCTCCATATTATGTTTAGGCCCACAGCACAATGGGCCCTCATTTACAGCCAGCTCACAGGCACCACATAACATATGAAATGGCAGCATCAATTCACAGAAGCACGATCGTGGAAGCTCACAGGAAGCCGGGAGGGAGATCTGTGAGTATTTTTGTTGCTCAACGACAGGCTTGCCTGCTTTCCTCCAAAGTCTTCCCCAGCTAGGAAAGCACAAAACACCTACAGGCACATTCCCAGAAAAGCCTGACAGCCATAAAGGTACTAGAGGAGGTGGAAGGCAGGTCACAAATCTTAATAGCATTTAGTACATTAAGTATTACGGATTTTTCTTTCAGGAACTGACTTTGTCAAGGAGGTTGAGACTCTAATGCTTGTAGACTCTAATGCTTGTTCTTAGTCTTCCCTGTAATCATGCCTTATTGTTCCTTGAAAACCTTAGCCTTCGTTTTGTACAATGTTAAAGGAGATTGAAGAACCACTTTATTTAGAATTGGCCTGTGAAAAAAAATGCTATATCTTCATCTCAGGGACATGCTCAAGTATAATCCCACAATTTTCTGCTTTATTGTGAAGTTTCTGGCTTTTGAGGGGAAGGCAATTAATCCAGTAGTCTAGTATAGTTTAACAAGTGGTACAGTTAAAAAAATTTTTCTCTTGGGAAAAGGCTTGTCTGGTGACATTGGCAGCACTGGTGACTGACCCCTAGGGAAGTGGGACAGTCATACACAGATGGGAAATAGCTGGGAAGGAACTACATGGAAGCAGAGAAACATTAGACCCTACCTAGTGGCTGAAAATTCAAGTGCGAGGTCCAGATGCTGAAGTCTGAATGTGTTAGCATCATTGTTAGGGAACTGATACTAAGTGACAGATAGATTATATTACATAAAGTTCAATTTCTGGCTGCCCACAATGGCTCCTAATCCAAACAAAGGCCTGACAAGCTATGGACAATAAATAAATCAAAGTAAAAAGCACACTGCTTTGAAACTTTAGCCTTATGGCCGGGAACATTACAGTAAGCTCATTTGTTAAAGGGATTGCTTGATTTTGACCTAATACGACTTTACCAATGCAACTGAAAATTATTGATTTCCTGTTTTATGAACTGAGATGAATAAAAAAACCTAAGAGATTACAAATAAAAAGCCTTCTTTGTTCTGTAGATCACTTCTGCTATGCTGGTCAGTCAGATACCATTGTTTTTCCTCCTGGTCCCACAGCACGTGAAAGTTATCTTACTGGGAAATAAAACTAAATAAAAAGAGAGAAACAAAAATATTTTCCAAGATTTTTACTGTTTGTTTTCAGCCTTACATGCAAGACTAAGAATAAATAAGTAAAAACAGTAGCAGTTTTAAAGAATTCCCCACACTTGTTCAATTTTCATTTTTGTTTTAAAATAGTCACAATTCTTTTGGTCTTGAAGCCTCTTGGGATTGAAGCCAGGATCAATATTTATATAAAGGTGTTTAAGATACATTTTAATTTAAAAAAGCAGACATACAAGCAAAGTGATACTGTGCATGAAAACCTGGATGCACATTTAGAAGGGCAACAAAAGTCACTCACAACTCTGAAAGGGCAGGACCCCTCCCAGATTTTAAACATTGGTTTTCTAGGTGCTTGAATTCTCCACGCCTTGCAGACTGCTTCAGGTTGGTAACAATTTTTAAGTTTAAGCTAGGGAAGGAATGAGAGAAGATACAGTTCCACGATGAGAGACATCTGCAATTCATTAAGGAGTCAGAATACTCAAGAAGTCCCTGTTCCAAGAGCTGCCAGAAAAACAGAAATTACAAGCAGTGTCTGACACTGCACTTCATCCCTCATCCAAGTCACTGAGCATGTCTTCCTCCACTTACACTTTTTCACAGAAGATTTCACTGACAGTCTCCATCATCTTGCTCCGAGCCTCTAAAGCAACTGGTTTTGTTAAGTGAAAAAGCTCCAGCTCTCTTTTAAATATTAAGAAAAAAGAATTACCTATTAGCAACTTTGTCAATGCCACACCAAATTTAAGAGCGAAGAGAAAGAGGCAGCTGTTCCAAGGAACAGACAACTCAGAGTGAGGTAGTGGTCATCAGAAAGATGTTCCTCCTGCTTGTCTCCTAATTCTCTCCGTCATAAACAGTAATCTAACACAAAGACTATTACTGGTGCTGACCTGCAATTGTATGCCATTCTGTGCTCAGAGGCATAGCAGCAGAATCTCCCACTTCTCATCGGCTATTTTCCAAATGATCACCCTACCAGGTGCAAGTAGCAATAAGGTACACATTTGCAGGAAATTTACAGGCACCATAGTGCTGAGGAGTTCGTATATTAGAAAGATGTTAAAATATAGGCCCCTGTTACCTGATTCTACTTAATGGACATTTAAAGTGCCAGAGGATATTTGTCTGAATTAGAATCAACTCCCTCTCCCTAGCAAAGAGTGCAAGCAACACCGCAGTGAGAAAAGGACGCAAAAAAAAGGCTCTTCTTTCCAAATGAAAGCTAATTGCAAACACAAAATCAGCAATTTAAATGCAGATCACAGAGCTCATTATGTATCTATGAAGATATGATTTGGTTTTAAAGAGAGAAACATCCCTGCACATAAGCTACAAAACAGATGAGGCTGCCTGGGATGTGAAACCTAACAGTTCCTTGTGTCCAAACACTTAGAAACCAGACTTCAGATGCTTTCCAAAAGCACCCAAAATCAACTCCTGAAACAACTTTCTCTTAGTGGCTTCACTAGCATTTCAGAACCACAGTTTGTTGACCTTGAGAAAGTAAAGGTTGACAGGCTGCCTGTTTGCTCTGGGGTTTGTTGTTTGGCAGAATGGCCACAGCGCATTTTTGTGCAACTTGACGCATGGCTGAGCTTCTCACCTCTGACTCTTACTGGCCATTAACCTGACATAATCAGTTAAGAAAAGAAAAGGAAATGTCACGTTATCGCTATACTACTGGAAAGCATTTTCCCAACATTTTAACATGGAGTTAGTTTTGTTACCAAAATATAAAAATAGGTCTTTTTTACAAACGGTTACTAATTTCGACTACTGCTGCAAAACTTGTTCTGCTTTCAAGGTCTACAAAATCCCAGATGTATTCCTTTCACCTTGCCCACTGTACCACAAATGTATTTTTAAGCACATACCAGTGGAAGGTTTGACTTCAATACAGTCAGTATACTGCCTTTAATTTTCCTGCAATTTTTTTTCCTTGCATATGAGATAGCAACTCCCTAAGCTTCCAATTCAGAATTGGAAGTAAGGGAAGAATTTTTCTTTACATCCTTTTAAACTCTGTTCGCTTTAAAAAGGCACATGACTCATAGTGGTTATACATTTAGCTGTTTCACTAATGAGCTGGATCCTAACATGGAAGTATGAAAAGACATGTCATTATGTCTGAAAAATCCCACTCATAACCAAGTGGCTTTTTTAAATTTAAAAATATATATCTATACACACATGCACATACATAATCTATAAGGCAAATTGCTATTTGGGACTAGTCTACACACAAACGTGCCTGTTATTTTATTATTAATAAATGATGACATAATAGGACAATTATACCCTATGGGACTAGGCCATGCTGATGCATGCAACCACACACTCACGATCACTTCAAAGAGAGTGAGAGACTGAAGATATTACCGCACCCATCTCCTCATTACTGCATCTCTTATCTTGGAGATTACCACCCACAAAGCTGAACAACAGTTACCCGTTGTCGAAGTGCTCTTAACCCTCTTCAACCTAACAAAATTAGTTTTAACCACCTTTGGTAGTAAATAAAGCTTCCTGGGGCAGCCAGGCACTCGCAGTGGAATACGAAAGCAAGTGCAGTACAATCTAGTTCTGGGCAGAGCAAAATCCCATCGAGGGGCAGCAGTGAAGAGCTAAGCAGAAGATTGCTGCTTAAGCTTTTCCAGAGAGACATGCTTCTGCAACCCTCTCTACACCCTGTCTGTCCTAGCCGAGTTTGAACAAAATGGTCTTTGCTTGTAGAGATGGCCTAGCTGCCAATTTGAGTTCACTAACTGGCTCTGGATTATAATAGGCATGCCTAGACCTGTAGGATAAACTTCATTTTAGTCAGGTTGGTCTTAATCAGCTGTCAGACTGATATCCTGCTGTCCTGAAGCTAAACAGATGCAAAGTAAACATAAAATGCTATTTAATTCATTATTCAATCAAATCAATTACAAGAAAGGCACAAACAGAGCTAAGTATGTAAAATAAAGGCCAAAAATCTCAGCTTTCACATTAAAAAAGCTTTCAAAGTCTAAATTAAGAAATGTGACAAGAAATGAAGTATATTGCTTTTTTTAAATGTTACGATTGCTAAGGCCCATCACTGAACCTGAACACATGGAGTAGACCAAAGCTGGGACTTCAGGAAGTTGTGTCCTTTCTCTGCTTCAATACCTAGCTGTGCAAGAGGCTACTCACACTTCCTTCCACTCACCTTTTCACCATGTCGTCTGCTTAGGCTGCAAGGTCTGTGAGGGTAGGAACTGAGTTTTAGGGTGTGTGGGTCCTAACTCTACTAGGTGCTGGACTTGATCTTACAGGCAGGGTGCTTTGAATGGGCTGTAATGTAAACAATAATAATGTACTTTCTCAGAAGGATAGACACAAGTCTGCTTGTAAATTGTGTTGCAGATACAGTTTCCATCACACTTTTAACTATCGAAAGCTGACAGATTTTACTCTACAGTTCCACAAACACTAAACAAGCACCGCTGCCAAAAGAAGCTAGCTCATCTGGCAAAAAAAAAGAAAGGTTAGTTTGAACGCATCTGGGTTCTCCAAGACAGTGTACAACATTGCTGCACAAATGCTCGTGGTGGCACAAGGAGTGGAGCAGCAGGACCATTTCTTCAGGTGGCAGTGCCAGTTAATGCAGACTGAAACCCATTCTTGAAAGTGCAGCATGGTTTCTCTGAAGGATTTATCTCACAAAGCCAAGTTAGTGTGGAAAAACTGTGGGTTACCCAATTTACTCATAAAACGACTAATATTGACCTCCCAAGAATGTTGCAAGGTAAAGTACGCTCATGTTTGCAAGGTATTACAGAAGAAAGATTAGTAAATATTTAATTTTCTCTCCTCCTGTCCCCCCTGCCTTGGCCACGAAGTATAACTCATTCCTAGTTTCATATACTAAATCAGTGACCTGGAGCTGCTCCTAGAAGGTAGCTGTCAAGCTCCCTGCCTCTAGGCCAGATGGAAGTCAGTCATGATACAAACATATTCTGATTTCAAACTGTTGAGCAACGTTGCAGCCAAAACAGCATGTAAATACTTTGTACCCACTCTGCTACAGGGAACCACAGAATAGTCAGATTACCTCTATAGCAGACGTCCTTTCTCACCTTGATCTGGGGAACAGCTGCAGAGGAATAAAGGACAAGTAAATCAACTCTGCATGCATTCCATGTGTAAACACATCCTGTCAAGCTGACAGAAACAACAACGAAAAGGAGTGTTTCTGAACAGTACCTTACTAGGGATGTTAACAGCACGCTGACGGAACAAAAAACGGGTCCGCCTGGGTGTCATTAGCATAAGGGAAACCACAAAGGGAGGCAGTACAGTACGTAGCTTGCTTTCACAGACTGGGTGTGAAAACAGGCATTTTGGCTATTTTGTTAGTTCTTCAAACTCCTGTCATTTCTGAGAGCTAATAACAACTCTTGAGGCCCCACCATCTTAAAAATATGTTCATGTTTGATGGGTTAGGTGAAAATACCTGATGTAAACAATACAATAAGGTACAGGTCCCTGAAATCAGTGAATAATTGGGATAGCTGAACAGTGCAGAACTTCTAGGATAGCTGTCCCAGTATTTGATCCCTAGAGGCAACTCAGAGAAACCTACAGAGCTTACTCCACTGCACAGCCCCCGGCGCTGTCACTGCCAGCGCACATGGGCACCCATCCTTACTTGCAGCCAAGGCACAGGACGTGCCAGAAATGCACAACAGAAAATGCAGTGCATGGCAGCGCTCTGGGCTCTCACACTTGTCCAGCAGCTCAGCACAAACACCGAATTGTAAGCTCTATGACAAAATTAATTTCATTTATAAGCTGAGATAAAGGGTAAATGCCCATGCTACGGTATTACTAACCACTGAATCAACAGCTCTAATAAACGCTTTTGCAAGACCTTTCTAGTTACTGAGATAACATAGACTGGGCCTCATATTACAACAGGAACAATCTTAGAAACTCTGTGCAAGACAAGTCTAATAGATCTGACACTTCAGTCATGCTGCTATTTTTCATACTACTAAAATAAAAGTAAATCAGATAAAAATAAATTTAAAACATTAAATGTGAGATAAGCACAGCTTGTAGTTACATAAATTGAACTTTCTTGCTTCCTAGGTTATCCCTACATACAAGCAGACACTGTTAAAGAAATCTTTCCTATTATGCCCCAGTCCTGTTAATATTTATGCACACAGGAAGCTCTGCTGAAGTCATGATGACTACTCATATGCACGAAGTTAAACATATTTTACAGTCTCATACCATAAAAACATCATTTATAAATGCAGAACCTAATTTGGTTGCCTATACCCATATACATTAAAAACCCAGCATATAGTCTTGACCTGAATTTTTTTTCCCCTCTTCTAACCATGAAATAAACTCTCAGTAGGGTGGAGTTGCCAGATGCTCTACTCAATAGAAATGAAATTCTGCTATTAGTATTTTTCTAGGCATTGCTAAAAATAGAAATATGTTCTATACATAGAAATATATATGTATATGTAAAGAAGCATACACACAAATAGACATGAAGAAATAACAGGCAGATCTCTATACTTGTTCCTTCTCTGTGCACAAAGTCAGGTATTTGTAACTTTTTTTACAGCGTGGCAAGTTTCTAACAGGATGTTCATTTACTCATTCCCCTTCCAAGAGCAGTTAGCGCTCAATGCTGAGATATGCCTTCCTACCATCAAACACAGAAGTCAAGAAATGAAATAATTAAGGTTTTAGAAAACGAACTCATAGAAGCTTACTTTAGAAACCAGCTATAAAAAGAAAGCCACCAAGAAGTCCAGTTGCTTTTGTTTTTTAGCCAGCTAATTGAAGCCAGTTAATCCAACATAGCAAAATAAAATTCTTAATGCATTCAATTTAAGTCATTTTCTCTCTACTAACTCCTGGAACCTCCTTTCTACCAAGACATTGGCACTCACTGCTCTTTTGTACTACAATTACACAACACCTGCAGAGTTTATTCCAGCTTTGCCTACCAAGGGCCACTTAAAGCCATTCAAGAGCCACCAGCTAGTGACAGCTGGCAAACTCAAACCTGTCTCAGTAGTCTATCATATGTAATCAATTGCAAATAGAACTTCAACAGACTCATCCCATTATTTCCTAGCTAATTCCCCCTGGGAAAACAAGCCAGCAAGCTTCCACTTTGAATCATGAAGCTAGTTTTGCCCCTGTCCCTCCTTTCCAACTTCTCTCCCCTCTCTTTGCACCAGTTCACTGCACTGTTTCGGTTTTTCAGCTTGATATCCGTTATGTTATGTCAGCTGTTACATTACGCTTAAAACAATAGACTCCAGCTGGCTGAGGTCAGATGTGAAAACAAGGACCTAACAAAACCGTAGACCCTCCAGTTACACTGAAATTGAGATACACACTGAATGTAGCACTTAATGACAAACTACTTTCCAGACATTTGGGCAAAGCATAAAGGAAACACCTGTCACTGCAAACATTACACACTAATCCAGATAAACCCTAAATTTAAAAATCTTTCTTTTCACTGCTCAGCTCTACTAATGCACCAGTATTTCACAGTTTTTAATGTTTTTTTTTCCTCCAAGATGGAATTTGTATTACTCCACTTGTTTACCAAAATGTTAAATTGTGAAAAAGGTGTAAAATTCCAAAGAAAATATGTGCACCATGTTCCTTTTAGAGTTTACCAAGAGTTACAGTCTGAGTTTGACATGGATTTTCACCCCAGAAAAGGTTAGTCAAACTTTAACCCTTAAGTAGAAAGCTTGACAAAAGTGAACAATAGATGTAACAGTGAATGAAACATTTTTTTCAGTGATGGTATTTCCTTAAATGCACCTTTAAATAGAATTTATTGGAATGCATCTATACTAAAAAATAAAGAACCAAAACACTGGTATACTGTGTAACTTATGAGAACAGACACAAGCTCTTGAGAACAGGTGAACTACTAACAACTCTGGAGCATGTATCTCCCTATTTTTCAAAACTCTGTTCTCTGAAAACTGTCACACTACTGTAGTTCATATATGAAGAGTGGGGAAGCTCCCTCAGCGCAAAAGGACAACTTGGAACTGCGCTCATTCCAGTCGTTGGCCAACATCCCCACGCCGCCAGCAAGGGAGATCACCATGTCAGATCATGTAGGCCACCAAGCAGCCCCCAGACGGCACCAATCTATCACCAGTGGCTCGTGCTGGCCTGCAATCTGTCACCAGCTCCACCCTGAGCTTGAGGAAGGTCGCTCTTCCCACCGCCCTTCTTAGTCTTCAGAGCTTGAGCCCAGATACACGCCTGGCGCTTCACAGCCATCTTATCCCAGTGTACTGTGGAGATAAATGCTAAATTTCAATTCCTTCACTCACAATGACGCAGGTGCAGACTTTATTTTAAGTGACAGAGTTCAGGTATGCCCCCACAGAACTCCAGGTGCAGAAATCCAAGAGAGGGGATTTGGTTTTTTTCATAGTTCTTAAAAAAGGCTGAAATTGAAGGAACCGATTTTCTGCACTGAAGCTTATCTGTATCAAATAGACACTCCAGTGTAGCAGACTAAATTAAGAATTCAAACCCAGAACTTTTGAACCTGCTAGAAGAAATGTATGCAATAAATGTAAAAACTTTTATTTTCTATTTTAAAAAAAAAATCTTTTTTCTATTAAAAAAAGTTTTATTTTCTATAAAAATCACTGCTTATTCTTATCATATACACCTGAAAGTAATTTTTGGTGGTAACTTTAGAGAAATTTAGTCAAATAAACCTTTTATTTTTTCCGCACTAAAAAGGAAACATCTAAGTCATTAACAAGAGCATATCTGGAAGGACAAAACATACTGGAAATCTTTCAGTGTGTAAAAAAAGTTTAGTATCTTTTTCTTTCTCCTCCATGTAAATACTTGTTCAATTCAGTTCGTTGAAAGATTTCATTGTTCTCACTTTTTCCTAAAAGCCATAGACACGATAAGAAGTCAGGTAGGCCAAACAGCATGAATTTTGTGGTTACAATCACAAAGTGGCCAGAGTTGTCTCTGGCAGCAATGTTTACATAGCCCTTTTCTTCCCCTCCGCTATCCCAGAATCGTTTTTGTTGATTACTTGTATAAAAATCCCTAAGTCCATGTGAAAAACCATCTCTTTATTAATAGTTCACGTCTTCCAAAAGATATTTTTATCTACTTGAGGACACCATCCCAAGTCTGAATCAAGTCATCCCAGAGAGGGCACAGCATGGTCCAATGCTGCCCTCTACAGATGTTAAAGGGAAGCTATGGCTCCCTTCAAGTGTTTTGATTTTTAGCACACGTAAAACCAAAAAAGCAGCTCATCTTTCCCCTACTGCTCTTAGCATACCTTCCTTCCATACCCCCTCTTCATTCCTTCTGGAAGCTATAGCTCCCTTCAAGTGCTTTGATTTTTAGCACACGTAAAACCAAAAAGCAGCTCATCTTTCCCCTACTGCTCTTAGCATACCTTCCTTCCATACCCCCTCTTCATTCCTTCTTGGCATTCCGTTTCAGATCAGACTTTGCCTACACCAAACAGTAACAACAGGTTTGTCTTTTTCTGCTCTGGCTGATTTTGGTTTGGGGATTTTTTTTTAAGCCCATTTCATTAAACTGGTTCAGCTGTCACTGCAGACCATTGTATTTCCAGTCCAGAAGCATCCGATTTGGGTCCCTCAGACCTGTTCAGCATAGACATTAAGAAGAATTTAAGCTGGACTAAAAGGATGTCCACACAACCTTCTGAACCAAATTAATTAAATCCCTTTAACACCACATTTACATTAAACACATAATTCTCCTAACAGACCAGGAAAGTTGACAAGGGATTGCTTTGCTAATAGCTAGAACAAGTTAAGATGTTACTACCAGCAGCATTTCAAACCAATATAGCTGATTTTGCAATGAAGCAGGTTAGAAGCACTCACCTTATCTGCCAGCACAGCTCAGTTACCAACATCAGAACCACATCTGAAGCACGGCGCAACACACCTGGGTTCAGATTAAGAGGAAGCTCCTTGTTCCAGCTATGAACTACACTGTCACCTGATTAAAAGGGGGGAGGGCAATTTTCATTTCTATTCAAGTTTCCTGACATTTGGCCTTTTTACTGCAAACTAAAGTGTAGAGAAGCTGACTCTAAATGAAAGCTGAGATTCTCAACTTCAGCTATCAGTGGAGTGACAGAAAGGAAATGCTGCAGTGAGTGATTCCTTGGACAGATCCATCAACAGATTCAGCAAAGGAAAAGGATTAGAAAGCATGAGTCCACCACACACACATCTTCTATGCCAGCTGACCTCACCCTGGCTCAGACCAGAGGACACTGCCGAGGCTGCAAAGACAAATTTTTCACTTTCTCAGATAAAATTGTATTTAGAGAGAGAGTCGGTAGACTAGATCAGTCTGTAGAGCTATCACCAGGCAGCCTTTACAGACATTAATCCCATTTTATTTTTCCAAAGGACAAAAATGCAATAATATCCAGATAGTAAGTCTCTGCCTTGGTCTTCTTACCAAGGAAGTTAATCAGAAAACAAAATGCTGCAACCACTTGGAGCTATTTGAACCATTTGTTCTCTGTGAAGACCATCTTCAGAAACAGAAGCTGTAGGTATTTTCCTCTTTCTTTCTTACAAAACACTCCAGCAAACAAAAGCCAAGGCTTATGCTCAAAACAAAACATTAAAAACTAAATAAATTCTAGATTACTCTTAGGCCTAGACTCTGCCACTTCCTCTTAATTGTAGGAATAATTTCAATGCCAATAACATAAATGTTAACTACTCAAACTTATTACCTTTTATCCTAATTGTCTTTTTCATGTTTAAAAACTGTTTAATCTCTTCAGTAAGAAGTATGCTAAAGTAGAAAAGGAACTCAGAAAAGAGAAAGCTGGAAAGAGCTCGTACTTTCACAGAAAAACATAGCTTTTTTTTTGTTGTTGGAATCAACATTGAAATGAGATTCCTACCAGAAAAATAGCTTTTTCAGGCACACTAAATATCCCTTGGT
>NW_010206499.1:57767-64077 GCF_000695765.1 Mesitornis unicolor
GAATATTTAATCCCCTTGGATCAGGCACTTGGATTTTCTTAGATCATGCTGAGATAACAGCATTCTGCTGTGTTCTGGCACCATAAAATCCTTGCTTATGAAAATAAAAGAAAAATATGGCCTCTCTGGGAACATACATCTCTGAATTACTTTTTTCCATAGTTTAAATATTGTAGTCTCAAAATCAGTTTTTACACAGATATACCACATTCTCTTTATGAGTCATGGCAAAAGCTCTCCCGCACCACTGTTTTAAATGGGCCAAGTGTACATATACCCTTCGAAATTATGATCCTTTCACAGTCTTGGCTCAGACTCCAGCTCACGCTGGGCAAGTGCCAACAAGTAACTGGAGTCAAACCTCCTCCAACAGCACCATCTAGTGAAAAAACGATCAAATAAACACATGCAAATTTAAACAGTTTTCACTGCATTCTGGAAACTAACAAAAGGCCAATTCTCTCCTAATCTCCCATTACAACTGTATTTAGGTATAGCTTTCATCAAGGCTCTTTTCCTTGTGAAGTGTGGTGACAAGCAGAGAAAGATTCAACAGCTAATTGTATGCTTTTTGTCTAAAACTGGAACACCGCTTGGAACACGTATAAACTTTCCCTTGCTTGTTTTTCCACTGTTAAACTTGCATTTCTCTTATTGTTACGAAAAATAGAAGCATCTTAAAATGCTTTAAAATTATGGATAACATAACATCATCTATTTCCTCCTTGGTAGTGGGAGGTGATATGATAAGACAAGCAGCTCCAGAATAAAAAGGAAATAATATACATATAGTCTCAATAACTTTTTTAGCTCTTATTTTCATAATATCATTTCATTGTAATATCTTGAATGACTGTATCATTGAAAAAAGGGAACACTCAGCTTCCACCTGTACCTTTCATGTGATCAGTCTCCCTAGTTTCAGAAAGACTATCTGCTGAAGTTGTGTAGGTGCTTAGATCTTTCACAGGGTCAGAGCAAAATGCTTTGGCTACATGGAGGAAATACAGCAGTATAATTGTGAGTGTTTTCAAGGGTCTTGTTTGTATAGTTTTTCAGACAGGAGGAACAGTTTCTGTACCTTTCCCAACATGCATCTACAATGCCATGCAACTCACAAGTGGACTGTAGAAGAGATTCTGTAACTACGGTAGTTTTCAGATAACACACACGTGTGCTTTTACAGTTATTTCATCCCATTTTCCAGGCGCATCAGATTTGCAGCACCCATTTAGTAAGCTCATCCAAGCAGACTTGCTCCACAGGGCTGTTCAGCTCAGCACACCCACATGCTAACTCTGAGCACTCATTTCCAGACATTCAGCATGATTTAGTAATTTCTTGCAGTTCCAGACCTATAGCTGTCTGGTCAAAGCCTCCCCCACTCAAAATACAAGAAGTCCACGCATCTCAAGTAGGTAAAATTTCAAAGCATGACACTACACACTTGGTACCATTATCTCTCCCTTATATTTGATGCACTACAAAGTGTAATTAATTTACAGAGAATTCTACCCTGCATAATTATATCTAAATAAAAGGCAACCTGCTCTTGACAAAGCTTCAGTAATTTTCTCTTTGGGATGCAGATAAGAAAAGGTGGGCTCAATTTTACAATCTTCAAAACAAAGAGTTAAAGGTCTCTAAGCATTACTTTAATTACTTTAACTTCACAGAGCATACACTCAGGCAGTATAAAACACGGTTCATGCAATGACTTGAGGTCTCTCAAACCTCAAAATTCCACATGGTCAAAAGTTTCTTCCTTCTCACTGTCCCAGTTAAGCCCATGCAGAGGAGACTTCTCCAAGATCCCCATACTCCTCCTAGCAGGTTGTTGCTACACCGCTGCTCTTTTGAGGTCTCTCTCTCACTCAGTTTGTAAGCCAACTTGTTTGCCCTTCTTTGCTCACCTACAATAACAAGGTTACCTATTTCCACTATCTGGCTCCAAATTAAAACTATTATTGTGGTATAACTAAAAGTCCCTTTAAAAATACGAAAGAGAAATTAATACCTACTGCAAAACAGTAGAGAGAGTGCTCTCCTAAGCTTTGGTAAGTCTCCTTGCATGACCATTTGGTTGGAAGTTTGCATTGTGTTTTTTCCTGTTTTGTTTTTTTTAATGCTGCTTATGCTGTTACTCTTTCTTTTGCTTCTTTCTTTACATTTTATAGTTGCTCTTTAACCAATCATCTGTGATTAACTGCCCCCTTAAGAATTCACTTACATCTAAATTTGACAGCTTGTACTGCTATATTAGAGTGACAGTAAAATCTTAAACAGAATAGGAAATTCTACTGGGTAGACACTAACAGAAACCAGATTCTGACATTTATATTTGTGTCACAAGGTGCCACAACTCCTTTGAAAGTCCCACCAAAACTGGATACAGCAGAAAGCACATTGGTCCATCTAGAGCTTCGGACTGATGGATCACTGTAACCCCCTTACGTTCCTTGAAAATTACTGCAGTTAATCCTTTAGAAAACAATATCAAAATACATTAATATGGAACAAACAAGTACTGAATTTCCAAGAAACTATGATAGCAGGATTTCAATGTTAAAAATTAACCATAGATTTTTCTCTTGATACGGATTCACACTACTTAGAAAGCAAGATAATGCAGAATAGTATGAACACCCAATACATCTTGGCTATTACTTACATTGTATGTAATCCTGAACACATTACATGCATATTACACTGAATGTGATGTATGTACACACATACAGACAATACATACTGCATACAGTGTGAACACACAAAATGAGTTCTATGATTTCATAGGAAAAAAGCACAAAACCCACAAAAAACCAAGCGCCCACTTAAGTCTGTACAAAGAAAACCCCAAACCACAAAAGAGAAAAGGTACTGGATGCAGAAATACATATATAGACTCTCTTAGCTGGCAACTAATTATAACATTATACCTAAGAGTTCATATATCTTACAAACAAGTTAAAAACAATGTAACAGGCATGAAATACCTTAAACAGAAATAGTCTGATTGACACTAAGTTTAATATACTACATTATTATTCTTATAGTATTCATATTAGGTATAAAACCTTAGCATATTGAACAGAAAAACTGTCAAAACGTATTATAATTGATTGAGGTTTAAAGTGAACTTTTTAATGTTAATAATAACACGCATAATTATATTGCTATTTTGAATGAACATTTAAAATGCTGGTTACCATTTTCTCAATACAGTGACAGTGTTTTCATAAGTAAAATAATGGACATTTATTCACAAATACAGAGAAATCAATGATTTAACAGGGGGTACCCCACCACTGAGATATAACAAATTTATAAGTTTTCTGTATGTTTAAAATCATGCCTTTCCAACTACATAACTAGGGCTCTTGATTGAAATCTAAGCTGACAGGACAGTAATACTCTTGGAACACTTCTTGATACATATCTGTTGCAGCACTAGTAGACTATAAACAAAAGGTAGCGACATTTTCTCCACTGAAGGGAAAGTGCGTAGCACAGGTACAGCAAGTTGTCTTAACTATAAATTCAATGGATATACATGAGTTGTCCACTTGTGAAAGCAAGAAGGATCCAACTTCAACTAAAAGAAAGGACTTCCTCTTACTTTTTTCCCCTATATGGTCAAGTGTCTGGTCTTCAGCAAGACTGAAAATGGATTACCTGAGCAATATGAGGAATTCAGGCTTAATTAGAATGGCCTTGTCTGTTGGACACAGTATAGGTGACATCAGTATAGGCATATAGGGTAAGACTTGGGTTTTGTGCTACCATGACTTTTAGTGTTTCTGTGGTTTTACAGGCTCGTTAGGGGAAAGCAGAAAAGCTTCTTGTCAATTAAACCATAAGGAACTTTTTGCTTGGTATGGTATTACCTCAGGAGATCAGAATTTGCACATAAAGAATAAACATACATCAACCACATTAACGTCTGCATACATACCATCCAAAATAAGGTCCCTGTAGCAAGAGCTGCATACTGTTCAATTGTAGAAAGGACGCTGAAGATAAGGCATATCAGCACAATAAGGAAGCTGCAAATAAAAAATAAATAAATAAAAATGTAATGCAGTCTAGTAAGCACCTAGAGGGAAGACAGATAATTATGACATTACAAATTACCTGTGCACACAGACATATCATTGGTATTGGATTGTCTTAAATCATAGCTGGTAACTTTCGAGCAATCCAGTTTCATATTGGATAGTCTATTTCTCTTCAGACACTGAGGTTTTGGGTTGGACATTATCAAATGAAACTGCACAACAACATTAGCTTTAGTCTACCTCTAAGACTTGCTGCTTCCTAGCCCCTCAGGAAAACAGCATTCCTTGTTCTTTCCCATTGTAAGGGCTATTACAGCTGAATCACCACCACACAACCCCCCAGCGTGTTTCAAACATTTGCCTTTTTGCTGTTCCAAATTCTAATAAACTGCAAAGAGAAATCCCAATTAAGGCAGAGCTTAACAGGCTCTGCCCACACTGTCTTTTGTAACCAGTCCCCAAATGGCCCCGGATAAATAAAATCTGACATTCGGCATCTGAAACACAACTGAGGACTGATTCAATTTTGAAATAAAATTTCAAAGCAATTATCAGAGAGCGAGAATATAAGTGTTTGTTCCCCAGTACGCCCTGCCTGAGTGAATCCTTAGGGAGGGGGCCTCGTTCCCAAGGTTAGATTCAAGTCAGCCAGGGAGTTGCAGCAAACTGAGCCCAACTGCCTGCAGCCCCCCAGGAAGCCTCTTTCCTCAGCTGGGAAGCAAAGCTGTCCTGCAGCTTCTGCCTTCAAACCCCTTCCCTCAGCACCTTCAGCTGTGCCTACCATCCTACAGGACTGCTGCTTGCCTTAAAGGAACATGTGAACATTTAAAACCCAAACTGGATGCTATCCCACTACATCCATACATAGGCAGCTTCCAGTTCCCAAAGAGGTACATGTTTCTTTTTAAAACATGACCTAAGCAATCAAGAAGACTGAAAACATTGTCTTATTAAACACAGAGCTAGTTGGTAGGGATATTTTTCAAAATTCTGCTGAGACAAGCAACACCAATCCTTTGCACTTGATAAACTTGCTGCAAAAACCCAATACCTAATCACAGCCTTCTCCCACCCACATTACAGATCTCTGAAAAGGTTAATCACAGTTTTTTCCTCAGAAAAACAACAACAAAAAAGAACTGACATAACGAATAAAACTGAACTCAACAAGAAGAACGTGAAAACAGGACATCAGTGGCTGCAATTTGGCATGGCATAGCTGAAGTCACCCAGAGCCTTCATCTTTTTTCACATAAGTGAGAACTTCACTGGGTGAATCTTTTGAAAGGCCAAGCACTCAAGAAAAAAAAAAAAGTGTGTCCAGGTTGACATTATCAGCTAGATTGCTCAATGATCACTTCAAATTAGGGATGCAGCAAGGAAGGCTAAGGCTTTTGTCTTAGGAAGGCTAATTTAACTTGGAATTAAATCTGGCAACAGACATCAAGGACTGTAAGAAGGGCATCTTTAAGTATATTGGTAGCAAAAGGAAGACTAGGGAAAAATGTGGGCCCACTTCTGAATGAGGTGTGTACCCTGGTGTTGGAGGATACAGAGAAGGCAGAATTACTGAATGACTTCTTCGCTTCAGTCTTTACTACTGAAGCTGAGTCCTTGAGAATCCAAATTAACCCCAGGAAGTGAGAGAAAAAAATCTCGAGTAAGGAAGAGTTTCCCTTGGCTGAGGAGGTTTGGTTTGGAGCTCATTTATGCAAGCTCAATACCCACAGATCCATGGGCCCTGATGGCATGCAGTGCTGAGGGAACAGGTAAATGTTATTGCTAAGCCACTCTCCGTAATCTTTGAAAAGTCACGAATAGGAGAGGTGCCTGAGGACTGGAGGAAAGCCAAAGTCAACCCAATCTTCAAAAAAGGCTAGAATGAGGACCCAGGAAACTAAGGCCAGTCAGCTTCACCTCCATCCCTGAAAAGGTGAAGGTCATTCTGGATGTCATCTCTAAGGATATGGAGGATAAGGTTATCAGGATGGATTCACCAAGGGAAGTCATGTTTGACCACACCTTCTATGATGGCATGACTGGCTGGGCAGATAAGGAGAGAGCAGTGGATGTTGTCTACTTCAGCTTTAGCAAGGCTTTTGATACTGTCTCCTATAACATCCTCATAGGTAAGCTTAGGAAGTTAGATGGGTTAGATGAGTGATTGAGAACAGGCTGAACGACAGAGCTCAGAGGGTTGTAATCAGCAGAGTCTAGTTGGAGGCCTGTGGCTAGCTGTGTTCCACAAGGTTCTA
>NW_010206499.1:64427-64736 GCF_000695765.1 Mesitornis unicolor
GGTCCAAGAAGGCCAACAGTATCCTGAGGTGCATTAAGAAGAGTGTGGTCAGCAGATCAAGGGAGGTTCTCCTCCCCCTTTACGCTGCCCTAGTGAGACTACATCAGGAGTACTGGGTCTAGTTCTGGGCTCCCTGGTTCAAGAAAGACCTGGAACTACTGGAGAGAGTCCAGTGTAGAGCCACTAAGATGATGAGGGGACTGGAGTATCTCTTTTATGAGGAAAGGCTGAAAGAGCTGGATGTGTTTTGCCTGGAGGTGACTGAGGGGGAAACTCATTAATGTTTATAAATATCTAATGAGTGGGTGT
>NW_010206500.1:0-4260 GCF_000695765.1 Mesitornis unicolor
GGCGTTCAGGCCTGCGCCTCCCGACCCGCCGGCTTGGCCTCACTGCCCCGCCTGCCCGCTTTGTGTGTTCCCGTCCCGCAAGCGAACCCTCCCCGGCCAAGCCCCTTCGGTCCCGTTTCCTCTCGGAGCGCCCTGGTACCGGGCTCCCCGCGGCTCCCAGTTCCTTCCCTTCTCGCCTGTGCACCCCGGATTCTCTGTGGCTCCTCGAAATTTCTCTTCGTGGCTTCCTTCCTCCTCACCTGCCTCTTCTCCCTTCAGGCCTCTGGTTTCTGCTCGTTCCCCGCGGCCTCCACTTCTCCCTCTGTTCTACTCTGTTCTACTCTGTTTCTCTCCGTGCACTGTGCTGTACTTTTTTAGTTGGATCTTCATGGAGCCTGGAGTTTTGTATTTTGTTTATATTTGCTAGGCCTCTGCTGGCCTTCCTTTCTGGCTGGAAGCTATTCTGACTTGGTCTCTTCTTCCTCTGTGGGCCTCTGCCACTCCCCAAAAGTTTTGGCCTGCGTCCTTTTATTTTCTCTCTTTGCCTTTAATGTTTTGTTTCTTTTGTCTCTGTGCATGCTCTCCAGTTTTCTTTTGTGCACTTATTTCTGTTTCAGTGATCTCTTAGCTTTTCATTGCTCTGTCTTCTATGAAGGCTGCTTCTTCCCAACTTTTTTAGTTCCATGTCTTTTGTTGGTCTCTGTATGCCTTTGTGTCTGGATTAGATTAGTCCCAAAATATGAGTTGAGGTTTTTAAGGTTACAGAGATTTTTCTTCTGATTTTGGGGCAGGGAGGTGACTAACTGGTGCAGCTTTAGATGGAGCAATGCTAAACTATCTTATGCTAACTCTGAGACATGCACATAAAAGCAAGATGGAGATGATATCCTCCTGAACTTTCAAATCTCTTAATACTGAGCTTTTCAGGACTGAAAATTGTTAGTCATGGAGACAGGAGACCCACTTATGCGTAGTTGTACATATGTGAAAAGATGAATTAGATTTTCATGGGCTAGCATTTGTTTTCATAAGATATCTTACTTTGCCATAGAGGAATTAAGGATACTGTAACTTGTACTGTTACAGTGATTCTTAGTGCATGACAGATTAACAGTGTTTTGTAATGACTAATCCTAAAAATAAAATCCTCCTTAAGGTATTATTTCCTTGTGTGAAAGCTACATGCAGACTATCATTTTCTCAATGTAATTGGCTAGAAGAGCAATGCACAACTCAGAGTTTGTCTTACAATATCTTTGCATATTCCTTTGTATATCTAAAAAGCAAGGCATTGTAGGTTGTTCTGTGATAAGCACTCATCAGTCAACTTAAACGATGACATACGGTAATGAAGTTCTAATGAAGTTCCAGTACTGGCAGTAATCTTAAGCTACCAACTTTCTGTGTTGTTTTATTCTGTGCTTTGTTTATTGCTTATATTTCTCAGGAGGGAGGCAATCAAAAATCATTTGTTCAGGTTTTCAACACCATTTAAGCTTCACATGCTGTGAAAGATGAGATTATTTCAATGATTTTTGGTGTTCTTTTGATCTTAAAATTATTTTTGGGTTTTTTAGTAATATATTATTTTACATAAACTAATATTTTTATTATAGCATGTTTTTAGTAGTATTTTAAAGCTGATATTTAAGATGTAAAGGGCAGAATTGGCAAATAAATGGAATTACCATGGAGTAAACTTTAGAGGATTCTAACTGAACTTGTTTTGCTTTTTTTCCTCTCCCTTTTTCCTATGTACAGAGACCTAAAGGACAGGGAAATAAAGGTAAGTTGACTCCTTGTATTTCTGTATAAATCTCTAATATTGCTGTTTATGGAGGCAAATGTGTCTTCAGACAATTAGGGAAGAGACTGTAGCTGTAGGATGCCTTTTATTTCAGAGCAAGATGACAGGAAATTGTGTGCCAAAATGTTATTTCCCAGCATTTTTACTGTGGCACAGTGGTACATCAATTTAAAATGTTGTATTTTGAAAATGAAGATTAATGTCAGAAGTTGGACAATAACATAGCTATTTTTTTTTAGCTGACTTTGTGATACACTTGTGTAATTTCTTTAACGGTATACCTTGGGCCTTTCTGTGCAGTGAATAGAATCACTGCACCAGAAGCATTATGAAGGATCTTTTGAACAGCTTCCTTAGCTTGCGAGACAGCAGCCACATGACTATTTAGTTACTCGTATCTGTGAGCTGAACACATCACCTTCCTTACTCTCAGAAATTTTGTGGTCTTTTAATTTTAGTGTCAGTATAGAATATTCTCTGTGATTGTAGGCCTTCTGCTTTTCTGCTTTTTTCATGTTTCTGTCAAATCTTAGTTTTTAAATAACATAATGGGGTTTCTTCTCTCCCACAGAAAAACAAGGAACTAACTACTTAATACTCTTCTTTCTAAAATTCTTGGCAAGTCTATCGTAAACAGCATCACAGATTGTATCTAGCAATTTATTTCTGGTCTGGAATTTGTCGTCTTTGATATAAATACTAATCTATTTCGGAATTCTTTTTGCCTAATTGTTACACTTGTGCCGATTTAATTCTTGGGTGCTCAGCAAGCTGAGCTATAGAACAGCATGTACACAGCTACCTTAGTGTGTTGTTATAATTTCCTCATGCCAGTAAGAAACTTTGTTTTTGGAGCTCATGTACTTTTTGCCCCATTCCCTCCTCCACTGTTCATTATCTTAACTAATCTAATTGTTCTGTGAACTGTCATTTAATGTTTTCTGCAGCATACTTGTTCTGTTTTTCTGTCTATGTGCAGATCATCTGCTTCTTACTACATATGTCACTTACGAGGTGCCACATGGTTCCTGAATCTTGCTGAATTTAATTTGTTCCTTCTAATTTCTCTGCATTCAGAGAAAAATGAACTTGTGTTCACCTCGTCAGACCTTCTCAGTCTGGTCACTTTTGAATACTTATTTTCTCACATTCTAATATTTCTACCTATTTTCTCCCAAAGTGGAGCTTTTGACTATTTCTCTGTGTCTTTGAAATAGTTTGTTTATAACTTCCATGTTGCCCTTTAAATGAGAAGAAAAGTCAGATTCATTTTAGCAAGTAGTTTGTGGCTTCATGTTCTTTGAATTACCATATCTCAGTTTTAGTGAGGTTATTGAGATGCGTCTATTGGAGATTCATACAAGTAGTCTTTGAACTATATTCCGTGTACTTGAATTGGAGTGGAAGTATGAAACATTTCTTTTTGGATGTTTTGTTGCAGCTTGTTTAACAGTGAAAATGTGCAAGTCAGCTTTACTTTAATTTATTTATGTTAGCATATTTTTGTGTGTTATAATTTGTAAATTCTGCAGAATGTTTGATTCAAAGCATCTTTTCACTTGCTACATAAGGAAGAGATTTTTGCATTTCTGAACTTGAATTTTTATGAAGTGCATCCTTTTCAATAATGGATACTTAGTATGTATTCTCTTGGTGATAATATGACCTAAATGAAAACTATAGTGAAACAAAACAGTCTCCTCCATTCTGTTAAATTATTTGCTGTAACATCTATTTAATAGAACTAAGCTATGATTTAGCATTAGATTAAAGGGTTAGGAGATTTAAGATGGTAGCACAGTGTTGCACAAGTAGTTGACTTTGGGTTAGAGACTTTTTCAGGAGGATGAATTAAATCAGTATCAGCGGTCCTTACTGACCACATGTTAGCAGACGGTAATCTTTTTCAGGTGTCATAATAGGTCCAAGCTTAAAGGAGCTTTGAGGGGAGATGTGATACTGAGTTAACAGGTTAATCTGAAGTTGGTTCCATGCATAAACATAATAATGTTGAAGAGGATGGTGAAAAGGTTAATGTCTGTGTGTCCGATAGAGCACGTGAGAGAATGTGAGTGGGCAGTATAAGGAGTTGTATACTTATGAATAGAGTATTTTATAATAAGTAAAAAATATTAGACCTGCAAATGATACTGGGATGTAGCTGATTTGTATTGTCTGGTAAAATGTTTGATGTTGTATTCTAGTTGGTTATAAATTGGTGTACTGTGCTGTTTCCCTTGACCAGAATTTGTGGGATTGAAGTTGCAGTGTGTAATACAGTACTATCCATCTGTTGTGTCAGATATCAATGTTGGTATTTCAGAGACTTCAATGAGTAAACTACCCTGTCTTGAACGTTTTCTTATTCTAGTTGTCAACTACTGTACAGTAACATACAACTACTAAATGTCACAACTGACATCAATCAAATGATGCCTTATAGTGGGGCGGTGGTGTGGAGAAATTGGCATTCC
>NW_010206500.1:4291-84318 GCF_000695765.1 Mesitornis unicolor
CCTCCCCCTCCCCCCCCCCCCTTCATTTGTTTGTTCTGAACAGCCTATCACACTTGTGATAGGAAAGTGCTGACTTGGGTTTACATATATATGTGTTTGGGGTTTTTTTATTTGTAGTAGGCATAATGGTAAGCATTAGGTTTAAAACAAGAGTGAAATGTTCCTGTTTCTTTTAGTATTTATTCTGCATATTAATTAAAGTGTAACACTTTCTTCTTATGAAAATTTTTATTCTTACGCCTTTGGCAATCATTTGTGCATTTTGTAAGTGATTATTCAAAGGATAGTAGCAGTTGAAGGAATATAAGCTTAAAGTTCCCTTATTTGACAAGTTGTTTCTTCCCAATATCTAATTGCATTCTGTGTTTTCACAGTGTTTGCGGAAGTTTATGGTATTTTCAGGGTTGGGTTGATACAGATATTTTTAGTAACTGTAGATTAGTTTCAATTAGTATTCTTCATCACTGCCCTGTTCAGTTGGAACACTTAATGTGAGATTTTGGGAATGAGGCATGCATCTTAATCTGTTTGCTCTTGTTAAATGTGTGTGTGGGCTACATTCTTCATTATTAACACATTACATAAAGTTAGAATGAAAAGCCAAAGCAGCACACTTTCAGTGATGCTATTTCACTGGGAAATGTATATCTTTATTAGGAAAGACATCGGTATAAAATATTTTGTGTCACTGACTTAAGATCTCAATACAGAATAAATAAGAAACAAAATTCATTTAGAAGAGTATTCTTTGTTAGTTGTAATAGCAGAGCAAAAATAATTCTGGCTTAGGTGACCTTTAGATACCTCTGAAACAATAAACACAGCAGATGCATGTTTTATGAAGATTAGCTGTCAGTGTGAGGAGATTAATTTTGATAGGATTCTAGTCTTGACATGCAGCAGTTTATTCCTTTATTTGTGGTTGTGTGCTTTTAAGAAACTTGATGCCTCCATGTATGTTTTCCATTATAGCAGAATTGTATTTTAGAATTGTGTTCTCCATGCTATTTGGTTAAGACTAGGCAGTGGACAAATGATTTTGACGCTCATCCCGTGTGTGACTGGGCCAAATACAAAGAGGAATATAGTGTTCCAGCTCATTAGTGTGTTACCATTGTGGGTAAATTCAGGATGATTAATGACCTTAACTGAAAATATTTATGGGAAAAAAAACCTCTCAACAGCTAATGTTAATTTAAATTTGGCATTTAATTTAGAAATCTTGTTCTATCATGTTTTAAACCCCATTGTACTCACCATTATTAGTTGTATTTGGCTGTAGCTAGTATGCAAATACACCGTGCCACTCTGTAATAACTGAAGTGTCAAGTTTTCTGACTTTTTTAAAAACTTCAGGAAACTATTTAGAACATGAGTTACTTTTGTCCTGCCCAGATACTTGCTTTGAAAAAAAATCTTCTGTAGTTCTGTGTTACATTATTAAATTTCAACTCTTTTTACTGCTCTCTGAAATGAATATATTTTTTTCCCACAAATTTTGGTTATTTCTTGTGATTATATCCATTCCTTTGCCATTTTCCAACTAGTTTCCTCCCCTGAAGGCAGTGTGTTTTAGAGCTGTTAAAGTCAAATGTGAAAAAAAATGGAATTACTTGGTCCAGGTACCACTTGGTTTGCAATTTGAACTTTGGTGGCAAAAAACCCCCAACAACCAATAAAACAAAAAAACTCTTCCACTCTTAAACACTACCTCAAAGAAAGTTGAAGGTTTAGTTACATAATTGTATATACTCTTCAGAAACTTTTGCTAAAGGAAGATAAGTGCAGAGTCAGCTCCTAGCTCAGTGTCTCCAGCTGTCAGAAAATCTGCTGTTTTTTTAACTTCTGCTGTCATGGTATCTGAGTGCAGTCCAAAACTTGGATCTCAGATCACCCCAGAACTTAGTGGATTTTTGTTTGTTTTGGGGTGGTGTGTGGGTTGTTTTTTTTTTTTTGCAATGGAGGTTTTTTTGTTTTTACTGCACCTACTTGATAAATAACAAAAAACCTGTGTTTGAAAAAACAGTAATTTATTTTTGAGAAGAGGTCTTAATCTTTAAGTTGTATAATTGCAAATTGCTGTTTTAAGTCCCTGTTTTGCTTTGCACCATGGGAAGCAATGAAACTTAGTAGAAATTTGTGCAATTTGACTTTGTTTGAATAGTAACCTGGGGGAGGGTGGAGAGACACTTCAAATAATTTGGACAGCTGGAAAATCCCAGGTAGGTGTAATGCCCAGATAAAATTAAAGGTACTAGGAGGCCAAGAAAAGTGGGTAGGAATTGATTCTAGCATGTAGTGGCGTACATGTTGGGAAGGGTTTATAATCACCCTTGGGGACTTTAGCACTTGTTTCTATCTTGCTTTGTACCCTGTGAGCTTCAGAGATGTCACTAATGCACTACAGCATAATATTTACATAGTAAATACCGAACTAAGCAGCCGGGTAGTGGTACCCTTCATGGTTGTCTTGGTGGGTCTTGACTTTCCTCCTGGAAGGATAAAGCTGTGTGTTGCAACTTTTCCTGGCCCTATTGACTATGTCTGATCTGGTTTGTCTGCACATTTGCACTTGGTCTGGTACTTCTGGAAGCGCTGGATTTACTGCCTGTGCAAATAAGGTGCGCCTGTAGTTTTTCCTCTCTCTGTGGAACTCAGGAACAAATAGTAAGGAATAGGCTGCTCTGTTTGCTATCTTTCCAGACCTCTCCTGAGATCTGATTGGGGTCATCAATAGAACCACCTCTTTCCTTTAAATTTAACTAAGTGGAGCTTAATGATATGTTCAGTCTCAACAAAGCACAGGTAGAAGTATTTCAGTGTACAGAAGTATTATCTAGAGTAAAAGTGCATCATGTATCTTTCAGAGAGTATACCTAATACAGATTTACTTCTAGTTTCAGTGCAAAACGGTTCGATTCATCAAAAGGATGCAGTAAATGATGATGATTTTGAGCCATATCTAAGTAGTCAGACAAATCAGGTAAGTGAACATTGCTTACTATCTTCAAGTTAATTTTTGAGTTCAACTGACTTCCAGACTTAAGAAATATAATCCAAAAATTAATCGGCACTACTTACTTGCCTGAATATTCATTGATATAATTTTATATTGTATATTATGTTACCATAAGATATCTTAAACTCTTCTTAATTCTGGAAAAGGTTCAGTTAGAAAGCACACTCTGATGTCTCCCTTTGTGGTTGTGCTCTGACTTCAGAAAGATGAAGTTTAAAAGAGCTTGGGGCGGGGAGGGGGGGAAACACCAAACCCAAAATGCAAACCCCAAAGCAAAAGTCCGCACCTTCAATTTGCGATGAAATCATAATATATTGGATGCAGTTCAAAACAACAGCTTCTTTGGCTCTGAGAAAACATTACTGCTTGGACATGATTTCCTTTGAAGTTAGTAGAAATAGCTCACAGTTGATGACATAATAGATTGAATCTTAATATTACTACAGCTTGGCATAACTCTTCTGCTGGGAAGTTAATGACTTATTTTCAGAGCTGTGAATTGTCTCTGTAGTTGAAAGTTAATATTCATTAAGTCTGTAAGTTGTAGTGGTCTTGAGAGAGGGAGAAAGTGCAAATTATTAAAAGGCTTTGAGAATTTTGCTTGCCTTCTCATTTTTTCCAAATAACACAACATTAAGGAGGCATCATCTAGAGGATGATAATGTGCAGGTTTTTTTCCCCAAAACATCATCAGGAGTCACATGGGGCTAGTCCTTCACATGTCTTGGAGCTTTATTTTCTTAAGTAGTAAATGCTGTTGTTTCCCAGAAGTCTCAGGAGTGGAATTTGAATTTAGCTAGCGAACTTTGTTCTACTAGACCACAGATTGTACTTAATACCCATTCTCAATAGTGTGGAAATGTTATGGTTTGATTGTTCCTCCTGAAACAAACAGGCATCCTTTTCACTATAATATTCTGGCAGGTATCTCCAATTACAAGTGAGAAATTTGACAAAAAAACCCCTAAGAATACAAAAACTTTAAATCATAGTTGCAGCTATTTTTTTATATTTATGAAACTACAGTTGTGACTTGTTTTTAAAGTAGCTTGTTACTGTCTTGAAACTGTTCTCGTGAAGGCATTTTAAGCCTAGCTCAGTAACTGAGAGTAAAGATAATCTTTTACAAATAATGGGGCTCTTTAGTGCTTTGAAGAGATCTCTTGAAGAAAAAATGGCCGTGTCTAACAGATACATTGTTCATCTTTTTATGTTGCAGGGGAACGTTGGCAGTTACAAAGGCATTCATATAGTCCTTAAAAATGTTTTGGACTGTATTAGAGTTTGCTGGGGTTTTTTTGCCCTGTGTATAATTTTATGTATTGCTGATTTTTGTTTTATTTTCTTGCAGAGTAACAGCTATCCACCAATGTCAGACCCATACATGCCTAGTTATTATGCTCCATCCATTGGATTTCCGTACTCTTTAGGCGAAGCAGCATGGTCAACTGCAGGCGACCCTCCAATGCCATACTTGACAACTTATGGACAGATGAGTAATGGTGAACACCATTACATACCTGATGGTGTATTTAGTCAACCTGGGGCATTAGGAAATACCCCTCCATTTCTGGGGCAGCATGGATTTAATTTTTTTCCTGGGAATGCAGACTTCTCTACATGGGGGACGAGTGGATCTCAGGGACAATCAACGCAAAGCTCTGCTTACAGCAGCAGCTATGGCTATCCACCTAGTTCTCTTGGGAGAGCCATAGCAGATGGACAGGCTGGATTTGGCAGTGATACTCTGAGCAAGGTGCCTGGAATTAGCAGCATTGAGCAAGGCATGACTGGACTGAAAATTGGTGGAGATATGACAGCTGCTGTAACAAAAACTGTAGGTTCAGTTCTGAGCAGTACAGGTATGACAAGCATTGCAGCAAACAGCGTGCCCCCAGTTAGCAGTTCAGCACCTAAACCAACCTCTTGGGCTGCCATTGCAAGGAAGCCTGCTAAACCTCAGCCGAAACTCAAGCCTAAAGGTAATGTGGGCATTGGGGGCCCTGCTGTACCACCGCCACCTATAAAACACAACATGAATATTGGAACTTGGGATGACAAAGGGTCAGTGGTAAAAGCACCCCCAGCCCAACCAGTACTGCCTCCTCAGACTATAATCCAGCAGCCTCAGCCATTAATTCAACCGCCACCACTGGTGCAAAGCCAACTGCCTCAACAGCAGCCTCAGCCACAGCAACCACAACAGCAACAAGGACCTCAGCAGCAGGCCCAGCCTCACCAGTTGCAGCAGCAACAGCTGCAAAACCGCTGGGTAGCCCCTCGTAATAGGGGTGTGGGCTTCAGCCAGAACAACGGAGCTGGCAGTGAGAACTTTGGTTTAGGTGTTGTATCTGTCAGCTCCTCACCTTCTGGTGTGGAAGTGCACCCAGTGCTGGAGAAACTAAAGGCCATAAACAACTACAATCCCAAAGACTTCGATTGGAATCTGAAGAATGGACGTGTGTTTATAATCAAAAGTTATTCAGAGGACGATATTCATCGCTCCATTAAGTACTCTATCTGGTGTAGTACTGAACATGGTAATAAGCGCTTGGATGCTGCTTACCGGTCCCTGAATGGAAAAGGCCCACTCTATTTACTCTTCAGTGTGAATGGCAGTGGACACTTCTGTGGAGTGGCTGAGATGAAGTCTGTTGTGGACTACAATGCATATGCTGGTGTCTGGTCTCAGGATAAGTGGAAGGGGAAGTTTGATGTCAAATGGATCTTTGTCAAAGACGTTCCCAATAACCAACTGCGGCATATTCGCTTGGAAAACAATGACAACAAGCCGGTTACCAATTCGAGGGACACTCAAGAGGTACCCCTAGAAAAAGCCAAGCAAGTGCTTAAAATAATTGCTACTTTCAAGCATACCACCTCAATCTTTGATGACTTTGCACATTATGAGAAGCGTCAAGAGGAGGAGGAAGCCATGCGTAGGGTAAGGACTTAATGTTATTACAGTAGCTCTCCTGTTTTTTTCTGGTTTTGGAAATCTTGTTTTTCGTACAGTTGGAATTTGCGTGTGTGTGTTGAATCAGAAAGTAGTGCTTTTTACCCAAGATGTTTGTAGTTGATGTAACTGGCTCTTAATGAGAAGATTCAAGTCTTAAGATTACTATGTTAAACAAGCGTGTGTTTAACCCTGCTACTAACATAGACCTGCGTAAGTGGTCTTCTAAATTGAGTGTAGTATCTGTAACTGAAGCCATCTAGTTTAGACTTTTACCATGTCTGGATGTCACAAAAAGGACCTGAAATTACAGAAGGAGCTTACTTTATGTAACATAACATTTCAGTTCAATTCTGCTTTAACAAAATGTTCACAGCACAGTTACTGTGGAAAGCAGGTTTTGCCTCTCACTCAGTTTGTCTTTTTACAATTGTGAAACACAAGTGATATAGTGATAACAGTGCTGGACATTTCTGATGGGGCATTTTAGAAAAAAGTAATGTGTAGTTCATTGCTACAAAAAAAATATATCTATGACAAATCTCTAGAGAAACCTTTAATTTTTTAGGTCAGTATTTTGGAAGACCAGAGAAGGGAAAAAGGCATTTAATTCAAGCTGTTCTATAATACTTGTCTACTTATGTGTACTCTCCCTACTAATAACATTTATGTTCACCATTGGCCAAAATATTTACTTCTGCTGTATTGTTTTGTTTTCCAGGCTTGTTAATAACTGTAAATACATGATTTGTTTCACAGTTAGAAACATTTCAGTAACTATTGTAGCAGTTAAATTATGTGCAAGTATTCAGAGATGGGAGTTTGCGTCAGTGCACTTTAGTGAGAGTGCTCTCCATTCATCCTGTCACACCGCCTACTGAATAAAAACCCCAAAGTCTAGGGTTTATGCTAATTAGTGACCCTGTGGGGTGTGAAGTCTTGAATTTGTTCACTTCTTGAAGCTGTGACAATTTTGGCTGCCCAAGGATTTCACCTGCTTCACAGAGTCCTTCCTTCTCTTAAGTTTCCAGTAGTGCAGTGATTCCACCCCTCTTGTAGATACCTAATCCTTCAACACACATGTCACATCTCCTGTAGACCAGTGTTGTGCATACCCAAAGTATTTTGTAGTTTTATCGCACAGCTCTGCAATAGATTGTCACATTGGAAGATTTTTGTTGTTTGGAGGCAAGATGAATACCCTGGTTGGGCTTGTAATGCCCTCTGATTTTTTTTTTTTAAAGAAAACTGAATATGCCCTATATCAGTATTGCTACTTCCATGCCATCTTGGTGATCGGAGGAGAGGCTGTGTTCTTAACTAATATTCAGTGTAAGGGGAGAACTTCGACTTTTTCAGGCTTTACTGCAACTTCCCTGTGTTTTTGATAATGTTTTGGAAGGACCGATTATCATGTTTCTCTGTGGCCTTCATGTTTTTTGGTGTTTTAAGATATTTCACAAATAACTGGCTTGCTTCAGAAGTATCTACTTTTGTGAAAGAACAAAACAACAAAAAACTCCCAACTAATCAGAGAGTTATAATTCAGACATGCCCTAGCAACTTGGGAAGATAATGTGTTTTATTTGTGGTTTTGTTCCCTATGTAGTAGATGAAACCCACAATATGTAATGGAGAGGGGAACATAGATTATTGGTAGTGTTTGTATACTAAGCTCTAAATTTGAAGTAGTAAATTCAGCATTTAGTATGTCTAACTAGATGACTGATTATGCATATATGTGTAATAAAGTAACTTTACTGTTTCCTTTAATATCTTCAAGGACACATACAGTATTGGTATGACTGGAGTACTGAACTCTGCATTTCTCTGTTAACAGTGGCCTTTTCTGATACTATTGGGAGAAAACGTACTTGAGATATTTGCATAGTAGTCGTTGATTCTTCTACAGCATCATACAAATTGTTTTTGTGATGAATTATAAAAAATTACTTTAGAGCTGCATATCTAGTTGTGAGGTCTTATCTTTGTAGATGGATTTAACATATGCCTTAAGCAACTGAATGTGTACCTAAAATAGAGGAAGTCCAAATTAAACCAATGACAGCTACTGAGAAATCTCTATAATTCTTTTATGATTGAGGGTTAATTTTAAACCTCTTAAGTTTCTTCTTTTATCACACAGTGTACAACGAACCTGTCTTTACATTGTAAACATACAGTTGTTAACTGTTTTATAATTCAAGAGTAGTTTGGAAATGCAACAATTAAGTATTATAAGCTCTGGTTTCTGGTTGACTGAGTAATCCTTTATTACCTAATGCCAGGTAGGCTTTTATGGAGCTGTGTTTAAATTCCTGCACTTTCTCCTGCCAGTAGAACTATATAAGTTAAGTTCATGCCCATTTTCTCTGCCAGCTGTGGCAGTCACTTTGTTTCCAGTGTTTCTCATGAAAAATGTATATTGCTGTTAATAAAATATTAAATGCATCAAGCAGCAGTAGTCATTTACACATTCCTTAAAGTTCAGTTAATGTTTTGTTGTGCAATGATGGTAACAAACTTTGATACATAGTAAATAGCATATGATTTATTACTTTAATTTAATTTACTTTATAACTGTTCATCATTCTAGCTAACTTATTTTAAAATAATTGGTTGTAAAAGTTTAATCTTAACATTGCAGGGGGATCAATAATTAATTTCCAATATGACCTAGCAGTATGTTTTATTAAAATATGGCAGTATACTGATAGAAGTGCAATGAATAGTCTGTGGTCAACATGAAACTTAAGTAACTTTGCCATTTGATAAAGGTTACTTGCAAATGACTGTGAATAGCCTATTTAAGCATAAATATTAGACCATGGTGTGGATAAGGTATCTGCAATTGGGGTTGGAAACAAATTTGTGCAGTAATTATTCACATTATTCTTATGGTTCCGGTTCCAGTGTCGTATTTTAAACATAGAAGGGCTGTACTCTTCCATCAAAGGAGCAAAGAAATTGGCAGTGTTTTTAATGGGTTCTGTCACTACTGTATTGAAATAGTTTGAAGTTGCGTTAGTCCTTAGTTTGAACTGCTGCTTTGTGGTGTAAGCCTGCATGTTTATGTGCAGATTGTTTAAAATGTGTTTGATTCTTTCAACAGAAAGCAGTAGCAATGAGATCTACGAAAAATGGAACAGAAGTCTTAAAATATGCTGTTTAAGAGCACATAATTACATTAGGAAAAGTAAATGTAAAAAAAGTAAAAGTATTGAAAAAATGCATTGTTATACGTATGATCTTCAGTGTGCATCAAAATAAAATGTGGCTCTGATCGAAAACACAGTTGTTGGAAGATTGCAACTTCCTCACCCTCAGGTGGTAACTTGTTAACCTGCAATTCCTAGGATTTCTTTCAGTGCTTTTTAGTGCAGAATTCTACTTCTGTAGCATAAAATGGGAAAAAAGGTCATGATTCTCCGTAACTGTAGAATCCTTTGGGTGGTTTTCTTAGTGAGATAGTTCAGAAAAAGATTTAATCTTTATTCATGGGAGAAGGTAGAGGAATTCAGTATATATTTGTGTTTATCCAATTTGCATTTGGAAATCTTTACTTTTTGGGGAAGCTTTTAAGTGGCAGGTAAATAAGCATTTCAAATGTTAGCTTTCTCCTGTTGTACTACATATCTTATAATAGGAATGCTGATACAGCTAAAGCTTTCTGACTCTCGCAGGGAGTAATTTCAATTTTTTTTCCCCTTCATTCTGATACTAATGTAGCTTCCCTTTCTCTGACAATTGGGTCATAATCAGACTGTAGTGTTATGCAGTGTTACTCATCTCCACTCCAGGACATTTCTGACTTTTATGCTTGATTTGATGTTTCTTAAAAATATCTTGAAGGAAGGAGGGAAGTGAAAAAACATCCATTAAGAGTGAATTGTAGGCACTTCCTCTTACCCTCTCCCCTCCAGCCATCAGCTACTAGCTTATAATGTCAAAGTCAGATATAGATGCATCCATGGTCCTCATGCAAGTCAAGAAGAGGTAGTTGAACAGCGTTTTTAATGTAGCTAAATGATAGTTGTATTAGACAACTTCTTAAAGTTCGTGTATTTACATCTAAAAGAGGTTCAAATCAGTACATAAAGCAGATTATGTACTACCTTCTGAGAAACCTGTGCCTTTTGTGTATGCTTTTGAGGATGTTTTCAGGGCCATTATTATGCAATTTCCTGGAGCTTTGTTTATTTACAGTTTCATCTTTATAAATGAAAGTGATACTGCAGGTCTCATGTCTGTTGAAAGTGTGGTCAGAAAGTAGAAGCAGAAGACACATTTTTGCTCCCTTGATGGTGAGATGAATATGTACCCCTGGTCTTGGGACAAGAGGCGTATTTGGAGCTAGAATAATTTTAAACACTCTGATCTAGAATTTTCATCCCATGATAGTGTGCTTATTTATCATATCTTCATTTGCTTTTCCATCTTTAGTCTTTTGGAAACACACAAAACTGACCTACAAGTTCTGTTACAGACATGATTTTTAAATGTGCCTGTTTTCTGTGTGTTTGGTAGTCAATTACTGCTCTTCAGAGGTAGTTCAGAATGTATTAGAGGATGAGTACAGTATGGAGAGATACGGATGTTTAAATATGGTGTCATATAGAGTGACTATGGAAGAGTTTGAGTAGTGGTGTGGCCTGCCCTTCTCTAGCGAAGGAAAGAGATGCTGCAACAGAGACAGTGCAGTACTGGACTGTTGTTTGAAAGAGATAAAATTTAATTAAACTCATAGGCAGTCCTAGGTTATAATGACACTTGTATGGATCTTGTAACATTTTTCTTTTTGGTTTGAAATTCCTGCCTGCAAAATCAAGCCTACAGAGAGTCTTTTTTGTGGAGTGGATTTATATTACCTGACTCAGACTTGAAAGACCGATTTCCCCTGTAAAATAGGGACCCCTATTGGGAAAGCTAGGAATATCAACCAAATGGTTTACCTTAATGCTCAAGAGACCAGTCATTTTTTGAATCTAATTTTTCAGTCGTCTTAGGAAGCTACCTTCACATTCAAGATGAGTCTTCAAACTTGAATTGAGCTGGATCTGTGACAGCTCCACTTTTTCTAAACGTTATGTCTTTAAGTTGTGGTTTTTAAACCAAAGGAGTAATTCTAAATCTCTTCTTTCAGAGCAAAAGCAGAACCTTTATTATACATGAATAGCTGTTAAAATTATGCAGCAACCTTCTGCTTCCTGCTGCATCTCCTCAGATTGCACTGCTCTGCTAAGAACAAATTGACAAGAACACTGGTGCTTTTGCTGTGGTTTGCAGGGTAGAAATAGGCCTGCATGATGTAAGGAAGTCACAACCTATGTGACTCTCCACGCAGTACTTCAGCCTTGCAGCATTGATTTGTACTGCAGATGGGCTTGTTAGCAGAATCACGAGTGAAGATGGCTGGTCATGATTTAAATGGAAAAACGACACTTTAAAACCATGCAGATCTTGCATATCTAGTAAAGCTGTTTCTGTAGATTTAGTTTAATGAGGATTGTTTAAGTTTTGTATCAAAATTGATTTGCTTTAACTTTCACATTCATCTAGTTGAAATGATAGATTACAAGAATTTGTACCAGATGATGAGCTGTTGGAGCCCAGTTCTCTATGAGCACCTTCTCAGAGGTCTGGTAGTGTACTTAATATTGACAGGTAAAAATAATTACTGTTTTACTTCTGTAAGTCAGTTGTGAAAAAATAAATGTAAACTTCTGTATTCATTGCACTTTGATATAACATATAAGGAGAAACCAAGATAAAGTAAGTTCATGTTTCCTCATGGCAGACTGGAATTTGAGTTACAAATGTGCAAAGAGCGTAAGTGGTGAGGCTTAAAGCAAAATTGTCTGAGAAATTCTTCTGCAATGTATTTTGTAGGCCCTGCAGTGGATGTCATTTCCCTTCTGGGATTCCTATAGATGCCTTAGCAGAGCAATTAAGTGAGATCTTGTTTCTGTTGCCGGTGAGCATCTGAGAAAAATTAACAGAGATGTCAGAGTCCTCTTTCTGTGCTTTTTGCTGGGACAGTGATCATGAATGTAGTTTCCACAGAAGTAGTTCGAAGCTATCTGTTGTCAGTCTTCAATGTTGTATTGTGAGCATTGATAACAAAAGATAATGAGGATCTAGAAGCTTGAATTTTTTATTTTGTAATGAACTTGCTGAAATTGCTGTCTTGTAGCTAATTAAAATCCAATATTTCAATGTGCAACAATGTTCAGCACTGAAAGGAAGCACTTGCTTCTTGTAGTTAGAATTGCAATCCATCACTGAAAGTATCCGCCTGGGAAAACAAGACTGGAAGGGCTTTTCTGGTGCGTGGAGTTCAAGCTTGGTTTCTGCAGAACTTTTCCTTGTGTGTTATCATATAGTATTTTAAATGAAGTTAGGTTTCTTTCCCCACCTCTGCCTTCTGAATGTTTGTACCCTGTTATTTTGTGTGCTGTGGAGTTTCAGATGTGGATTAAGTTCTTACTGCTTTTATCGTTACCATAATAGAATAATAAGGTCTGTCCATGTTCCGTGACAATGCATGCGTCTGCTCAAATTTAAACTGACTTACCTTTTTACTGAAATTCATTCACATTTTTACTATTGCTAAATATGTTTCAGAGACTGAAATAAGTAAAATGCCATCAAAACTAATAGGAAGAATAAATAAATTAGAAGTTTAGGTCTTGTGGCTTTTCAGACTTTCTTAATATTTATATGTTTGAAAGCCTTATTTACTGTCTAGTGTTCAAATGATCTGCAGCAGCAGGGTCTCAGATAAGTGTTAATTCATAAGGCTTGCTGGGAGAAGGAACTGCTCTAGAGCTGTAAAACCTTCACTGACTTTGATTTTTTTTCTTTTTAATTTGCGCCTTGCAGTTTTCATTTTGGGATAGAGAATAGAAGAAAATGAGCCTTTAGGGAGGGGATGGCATCTGCACAGGAAATATTTCTAAGTCCATGTAAGGCTTCTGGAGATCCTTCTTATCTGATCCTTCCTTCCCATCTTCCCAGAATTCCTAGAAGTGCTTCTCAGAAAAAGATATTAAAATATTTTATCTGGTTTTGAGGTAATCTATGTCTTCAGGAGATTTACCCTCTCTAGTTTGGAATTCAAGAGCGACAAGTTAAAAAGGACCTTTATTTTACACAATGTTAAAGTTTTAGTAATGTAGTTTGTTAGCGGCCAATGAGATCCGTGTCATAAATGGAGCAAACTATTTCTAGCATTTCTCAGTTTTCTCAGTAATCTGTTTTTCATTGTGGTTCTCAAGCGCTAAGGTCAATGCTTATGCTGTAATGGTACACTGGGGTGCAATAAACTGCCGATTGTGGCTGATGCCATTTAGTAAATGAGATTTCGTGGGCTTTGCTGTGTCTTCTCCTCACCACCTCTATAGCTGTTGGCTCTGCCTCTGCCAGGTGTTTCTGCCCACGCAGTGGAGTTGGCAGAGGAGATGAGTGCCCATGCCTCACTTTGCAGACTGCAGTCTGACATGTTAGCTTACATTGCAGATGAACACGGCTTTTAAGCTGAAGATTAAATCGCAGTTTGCAGTGAAGCAGCTGAGATGTGCTGCGTGTTCCCCTCTGCAGATGCTGTGAGAATGCTGCCTCTTGAGGGGGCGAAGCAGACAGCTTCAGGTGTGAACATTGTCAGCATTGCAGTAACTGATGCAAAAGTTTGGCAGAATTCTAGGGTTTATTTTTGCAAGTATAGCTGATTGTGCTGGAGGTGAACAAGTGTGGGAACTATCTGCAATTTGCCTGTGCACATTTGCAATCTTGGATAGCTTTCAAAATGGACACCTTGAAATGCTTGCACTTGCAACTGCTATAAAAAGCAGAAGTCCTGCTTTCAGGTTTACCTTCCCTCACCTTGAGCTTCAGTTTGTGGGATCTTGGGGGGGGGAGGAATACAGCTGAGGACTGTAATAGCTGCTTATTGTTAGGCTACCCTTTACATTTTTACTACTAAAAGTGAGGCTTTTTCATTTCCCTTTTTGATAGAAAATTTCAGGAGTCAGTCTTGTGTGCATCTCAGTATTTTTTTTTTTCAAGTCGAATCAGGAAACATTTTGTGTTGCTTTGAATTTTGAAATTTTGTTAGCATAGAGTTTTCATTAAAACCAAGGATGAAGTACATTGCAGCCACTTTTCAGCGTGGGATCATTCGATTAATGCTCTGAATTCAGAGGACTGAAATTTGAAAGTCGGCCTTGCAGTTCAGGTTAATTCCGTATTTTTACTGGCACTAAATTGATGCATATTTCTGAGGCCCAAGCATTTTTAGGTTCATCTTCACTTGGTGTGTCATTTGCATGTATGAAATGTGCTCACTGTGTGGTCTGTAGCTGGCAGGTACCTTTAGGTAGCTGATAATCCCCACGTTGTTCTAATTTGAATGATACTTAATTTCCCTGTCCTGCTCATAAACTCCCCCAAAAGCCAGAAAATCTCACCATGGTGAGTTTTGAAATAAGCAGCTTTTTATCCAGGAACATTGCAAGGAATTGTGGCAAAGGTTTTGCTCATCTGAATGTAAGAAATTAGAGATGTGTGGTGAAAGGGAAATGCAGTGGAATCCAGTCAGTACACTGGAAACTTCCTCTACTCTGTCAGTGGAAACCTGCTGGGGATTAAGCATTCTGCTAGTTTGGCTATAATCACTGTTGTTTATACAAAAACAATTAAACAAAAACCACCCCCTAAAAACAGAAAATGAATACTTTTTGAGACAGGAAAGGGCAGTGCTAGTGAGTGTGCACTGACTTAGAGCTGTGGGGTGTTTAGTTTGCTTTTGAGTATAATACCACTACCTGCATTTTGAATAGATCGGGTTTTCTATCAGGCCGTTTTGCTGTACAGAGCGCCACATACTACTAATATCTGAAGAAAGTACTGTTCACTTGCATTGAAAATTGTCAGGTTTGTATGTTTGCTTTAAGTGTTTAAAAATAAATGTAGTATTATACAACTTTGAGACTACAGGAAAGATGTACTGGTGGTGGTTTGAAGCCTCTGTAGAATTCAAAATGGACTTGAAATTTCTAACACTTCCTTTATTTCATCCACTGGAAGTAGGTGGTCAGGATATAATTCCTTTTCTTCTTTGAGTTCTTATGAACTTAAATGCATTTTGAGTTTATGAGCTACACAAAGCACAAGGTAGGTTAATTTACTGTGCAGCAGTTTGCAATGCAGTGAGAGGCTTTCTAGACGGCTTGACTCAGTGCTTACATATGTAATACTCACAAATGGGCAAGAACAGGTTATTTTATTTGTAGGTAGTATTTCACATTGTTAAAATATTTCATTGTTTAATTTAGCTTCATTGGCTACTATTTAATAGAATCATAGAGTGTATTGGGTTGGAAGGGACCTTTGAAGATCATCTGGTCCAACCCCCATGCTGTAAGCAAGGACACTGTTATCAGATCAGGTTGCTCAGAGCCCCATCAAGCCTGACTTTGAATGTCTCCAGGAATGAGGCCTCCGTCACCTCTCTGGGCAACCTGTTCCTACCACAGTAGTGTTTTTCAGCACGTTGCAGTCCTTTTAGTTGAAGTCTGCTAATAGAGGAATAATCCGAGATGTGCATGAACAGGCTATTTTTGAATGCCTTACATGCATAGTGAGGCATGAAGACAGCGATCATCTGTTTTCAGCCTAGACATGCACTGTTAACATATCAGCTTGTATTAATGGCTGATTCTATCAACCTCACACTTTAAAACCAGTGCCTTACTGTGCAAATATTAGCTGTGTCTCTTTGAACTAAGAAAAAATTATTTCTAGCAGAATAGTGCAAGTATTTCTCACTATAAACATACTGAAGTTCTGCCCTAGAGAATGTGCGATCTTAGCTTAGAGCTGCTGGGAATCATGACCAAGAGGTCTGTATGGGCTTTACTGCTTTGGTGTTCATCTTGAAGCAACTTGGAGGTCTGTCGTGGACAAAACTGCACTCTAATAACTAGTATAAATGTTATGGATTCTCTTCTTTCATTGTCCCTTTGGCAGAATTGGGTTCATCTGCTAACTTGCACTTTTCCTAATTAGTTTCTAGTATCCTAAAGTTTCAGCATGGTATCAGAGTGGTTTTGAAATCATTGTTCAAATGCCTGCTGGTTTATTTTGGTTTTCCCTGCTATGTTTATGTTCCACTTATAACATGCTTGCAATGCAATAATAATAAAAACACTGAAAATGAGGTTTTGTGTTCTCTTTTAAATGAGGAAGGGAACCTACCTCTCTTCTATGAAGGTATTTTAAAACATTTATATAATGTGCCAAGTTGTGCGTATTAAGAAAGGAAATGCTTTTGGACGATAAAGTCTTAGTTTTTTAGAGTGAAACTACAGTGTCTTTTTACAGTCTAGAAGATATGTAATGAGGGCAGTGAGATACAGTTTATTGTTCTGTTTTTATTTTTTCCTAGAGGTAGTCATAATGCCAGAGTGTATGCTTTTCTTTAACAAAGTAGAAAAAATGGAGGGTGATGATAAGGCACTGAAAATGTTATTTACTCTGTTAGACTTTTTATACAGAGGAAGAATTTGTTAGTCCCTGATACAGATACAGTGCAATTAGTATTTTAGTCCTTAACTATACAAAGTGATTTATCATTGTTTTATGCAGATGACATTACACACTTTGTTCCTTTACACCAAATGCACCATCTCACTATGATGCAAGGGCTTTTTAGTGAATATGGTCTTGACTGCAGCTCAGGCTTGAGTAGTCCTGCCATTCCTACCTCACTCCTTTTGCATTTTGTTATTAAAAGTAATTTCTAAAAAAAATGTGGATGGCATTTTTTTAGAAATTTCTTGCCAGTTGAGCAGCGTGTTTGTATGGAGGAGGAAGTACTGGGCCAACTTGTTCCTCATTATAGTGACCTTTGAATGAGATACCTGGGAATATGATCTTTACTTTTTCAGGGCTATAATGGCTGAAAAGTAGAATACTTTTAAATATTCATGTAGAACATTTTTTAACAAGTTAAGTAGAAGATTTAGGGTACCTCTTGCCTTGTTTGTAGATCCTTAGGTCTCCTTACTCAGTGCACCTTGTGCAGCATATTTTATCGGAAGTGATTTAAAAGTAACACTGTAAAACCCTTTCTTTTTGACAGTTGTTTTTTTGGAACATATTTGCCTTTTAGTTTGATGTATACTTCTGTGTTTCTTTTTAAGAAGTTGACTTGAACTAGATATTTCATGTTTCTAGAAAAGCAAACAAACGAACAGCTTTTTCCTTGAAAGCTGTTGCCTGATTTAGAGAAATTGCAAGCAATGCAACTGCTCTACTGAGAGGAAAGCATGTTGAACTGTGTGTATTAACGTGATTTTCCTTTTTGTTTTTGTCTCTTTTTTTCAGGAGAGAAATAGAAACAAACAATAACTATACGGAGATGTCCTGCTAGAATTACAACACTAATGATGTAGACTCTGGAAATGCCTAATATGTCTAAGAAGACGTTATAAAAGCTTTTTTCTGCTTAAGGTGACATCTTTGAACACTTTAACACAAAATTGACTCTTCTTGTAATGGTTCTCATCAGTGCATCTGCCCTTATACTCTCTCACCAAACACACTTGAGAACTGTACCTTCGTCAAGCACTTTCTGTCCTGAAGCTTTTACCAGTATCTGCTGTCTTTTGTATTTATGCATCCTAGCTAAGGCACAGGAGACCGAACGAATGCAAGGATTCATTAACTCTTTGAATTTGTTAAATACTAACATTTAACCATTAGAAGTGGTTCAATGATGTGAGATTCACATTGCTTCAACTTAATTTTTTCTTTGTTGTAGTTTTTTTAATTGTCAGTTTTTAGCTATTCGACAGATTACAAGCGAATCATGCCATATTTAGTCCTGGAGTAAAACTCAAGTCTAAATGTTCATGTGAAAATTATTGTAGTAATCTTTTAATATGGCAAAGCAACTTTAAGCTGCAGTTTAGCCAAATGAAACGTAACATAAAATTATATTAGAATGACATTTCCCTTGTTTCAAACTGTTTGGTGTAAGAGAATATTGATATGCAGCTTGGTGGACACCACCAGTTAATGCACATTTCTTTTTTTTTTTCTGTAACATGTATACTGAAAAAAGTGCATTTGTCTGAGGAACTGTTTGTTTGCTACCACTCAATGAATCTCAGTTTTGAGTAAATGTACCTCAGTCTAAATCAGACTTTTTATGACCTTTATAACTACATTTAAAATAATCTTTAATTCCTATTTCTGGGTGTTTGCAAGCCTGACAGATTGCTATCATGAAAGTGAAAATTTACTCCTCTAGGTGATTCACTAGCTAAATAAACATAATTCTTGTTTAGCAAGCATATACTCTGTTTCTCAAAGTTATTTTTTGTTTCATTGTCCCAACATCCAAGTGTTTTTCCCCTATTTGAAAATATTTTGAGAAAAATACTTTGATCCATGGAGATGACATTCATAGCCATGTTAACATGATTTTTATTGGAACCATGCAACAGGAATTTTAGAATACATACTAAACTGGGTAATTCTATACTAGTTTTTAACTTCTAAAAGTTATATCTTTTGTTTCAATTTTTGTAGCAACACATTCTATCTGCTGGAAGACAATATTAAAAAAAATGTGAAGCGGGTGTATTGGCTGTACAAAATACTGAACAGCCTGTTCCAAACTACAAGGATAGCTTTCTCTTTTTAGAACAGCAGTGTAGAAGTCAGATATGTTATAGCTTAAAATAGCAATACCACATATTATTTGAACATGTTTTGTGTCTTACTGTCCAACACAGATGTTTATGTTGTGTCTTGAGTCCTTCATTTACAGATTCTGGCAATCAAAGTTCTGGAGCTTAAGTGGCAAAGGTTTGTTTTGAATACAGACTTCTTTGCTATATTTTGTTTTCTCTCTTCTTAAGCCCTTTGCACTCTACTAACCTTGCAACCACAGTAGGTTCAGTACACACTTCTTGCTTATTATTTAAAATATTGTTTGAGACTGCAGAGTAGCAGATGTGAATCTTAATTTTTGCTGCCAATTTTCTGGAAGCTCAAAAGGAAAGCCACTTATATTTTGGAGACAAGAAGCAATCTCACTTAAATGCAGATGTGTAATAAATAGTAAGTGGGGTAAGAGAGGGATAAGCCAAGTGGATATTGCAGAGGAGCATAGGAGATAAATGTTTCAGGCCCAAACTCTGTGACATTTGGCTTGAGCCCAAAAATTGCTGCTTCCATGCATTTGTTTCTTGCTAACAGGTTTTATAGCTATTTGTTTCCTTCTGTAGACTGATTTATGGATTATTGCCTGTTATTCCAACTGCCATTGATCAGTCGAAGTGGCAAAGGTCAGTGTTGTGAGTCCAAAGAATGTGTTCCTTCTGATGATCCTTCAAAGGATCAACGTGTTTCTGCTGCTTTGTTACAAAAATATCTTAGGAAAATTCACAGAAGTTTCCAGTCAAAAGAAAGCTGCTGTTAGAGTCAGACATTCAGGAATTGATTGCATGTGCGACCTTAGTTTGCTTCCACTGCAGTATTCATATTCTTGCAGGCTTTGTTAGTGTTTCCTGCTTTACCTCTTGCCTCTCTTATTCTAATAGCATGAGCATTGCTCTTGGATTGAATCAGGTTTAGTATAAAATGGGTTCATCACTGCTGCAGACTTTGAAAGCTTCGAAAATGAGATAGGATTGTGAGAAAAGGAGGTGATCACATTTGGAGAGCTGTGACAGTTCTTATACTGTTCCAGGATTGTTAGCAAATCTACAAATAGAAGAGTTTCATTGCTGATGGTATTAGTCATGTTGCGACCAAGTTGCTGACTGCTGAGAGTTTAGTATGTGCAGCTGAAATTAAAAGGAATTTTATGTGCATATAAAGTACTGTAAAAATAGTATATAACGTTGTAAAATCAGCTATGGAGTGCTGTATAGTTAATGGACATGTGAAACTTCTAGACTTCAGCTTCCTTATGCACGAGTTCTTTTCCTCCAGAAAGAAAAGGAATGGTGCTTAATATCTCAAATAAATGTAGAAATACATTTTTTGGTCTGATTTTTCAATACAATGAAGTTGTAACGTCTGTTTGCTAACTTGCTAATGGAGGAGTCAGTGCAACCTCTTTTTTTCTGTTTGTTCCCGATACTGCCTCCTTTGTGTCAGCATTTGTGTTCCTGTGACCCATGCTGAGCCAGTTCAAGATGTTTTCTGCTGGTTTAGTGGTCTGGGCAATTTTCTCTGCAGTTAGATGTTTAGAAGGTAGATGGTGGGAGGGGAAGGAGGGAGATTGGTCCTTTCAGAAGCAGGTACCCACTGTTGAATAGGCTTAGGTGCACTATAACTACACACCGATGGGTTGGTGAACCAGAGGTCCAGCAGAATGTTTAAAACTGGGAAAGGCTTCTCAAGAAAAAGTCAATTCTGTTTTCAGTGTAGGGTTTTGATAGTGTGCAGTAAGATAGGATGTTATCACACACTTGTAGCGATACCGGGAGGAGGCAAGAAATGCCAAGTGTTTTCCATTTTGACTACTTTTTTCCAATTGGAAGAGGCCTGAGAATTCATATAGAAAAGTTATTGCTGAAAGGCTTGTCCTACCAACACAAGTGGCACAAATTAAAGTTGTATGAGCTTTGCTAACCTTTGAGTCTTTTAACTTTGTAACATCAGCATCTTTGAGATAGGTTTTTTCGTATTTGACTTTGACAAGAAATAATTCCTGTCAGTTGAATGCTCAAGTTGCTGGCTTAAGAAAAATATGGGCACTACTTTATTTTGAGGGATTTGGTTTGGGAAAAACTTGATATTCACAACTAAACAAATTTCCCTGCTTCATGTATTTTGCTATTCTAGGCTTAATTTACCAAATACTTGCTTCTATACATCCTCTTGCTCTGTTTTCTTCTTTTTGGATACTCTGACAGTTTCATCCCAGACAATTGTGGCACCAAACAAAAGATAGTATTGAACTCTTGGTCAAGTGCAAATAACTTAATATTTAGGAGGAAGCTTCTTAAATATTTGTCACTGTTTAGTCAGAATTCTATTTTAAAGTGCTTTCTGTATCATAGAAAATTTACACACTTGAAATCTATTCCTTAAAAAAAGTTTTAGACAAACAACTGTTTTGATGTACAGCTATCAGTGCATCTTTCCTAGCTGGAACTGAGTTGAAGCAAAAGTGTTTTGAATTCTGTAAGTAGCAGCTACATTGATTTTTTTTTTAAATTTTTTTTCCAAAATTATTGGTGGCTCTTTCACCAGAAATGCATTTTAAATACATGAGCTGATTCTAGCGCAGTGAAAATCCTGTGTGGACAGTCTTTGGATTTTCTGCAGCACTGAATTTTAGGTGAATAATTCTAGACATTCAAATACAAATCATCCTTTAGGAATGGATTTTGGTTTTTTCAAAGCCATGTGAACTAATTTTTCCAGCCATTTTTTTAAGGAAATACACACCAGTTTTTCAGTGTCTTATTTTTTTGCCAGGTGAAGATCCATGCAATTTACTGATAAATTCAGAGAGACTGTGAGCAGTTCATTTCCCTTCAGTTGCAAAGAAATCTGATTCAAATTTTGTTTGGTTTTGTTTGCATTAGAGTACGGTAACTTAGATAAGAAATTTTTGGCATGAGAATTGACCATTTGATCTTGCTCAGTCTGTTTGAAAGTTTCCATGAAAGCAACCTGTTCACATCCCTTATATACTCTTATTTTCAGCCTGATGTGTCTACCATAGTTTAGCATGGGAGAGGAAAGAATTTCTCTATGGATCATAGGAATTTTAAATAAATGAGTTTGGCCTCATATCAAATAACAATATTAGTGTACAGCTGATGTGTTTTCTTCAAAGCATCTGTTCTATACTGTCTGTTCTACTTTATATATTTTAATAAAGTGCATTTCAATATGATGAATATGGACCTTTCAGTTCACGAAGTTAAATTTGTATCCAGTCCAGGCTTTTGACAGTATTTATCTTCCTACAATAGTCCTGAAGGATTCTTATTAAAGATACATTCAGTGTCCAAGTATCTCTAAGCCAAATATTATTAATAAAACTTGCTGTTTATTAATATGAGGGGATGCATAATGCTTGTTACCTGTTCTTTTCTGACCTTGCCTTCCCTACAAGTGGAAATCTGACAAAGAATTCAAACACCAGTTGGATATCTCTATATGTATTTCACAAGAAACGTTGCCATGCTGCAAGCAGAGTACAAATGGGTGGGTCTTCAAGTATCTTCTTCTAAAAGTCTGTTCTTAGTCAGACATTCAAGGGGCAATGAATTTCTAACTCCTATCTAAGTAAGTGTCTCTTCCAGCTCCCCTACACTTCCTGGGAAGACTCTGCTGTCATGTATCGTGTCTGCTGCTTCCTTTGGATGCCCATGAGGGAAGCCTGGTGTTGGGTGCTATTTTTATAATCTACAGAAAAAGTTCCTGGCTTCACTTACTTCCTTCTCTAAACAGAGGAAATATCCTGGCTGAGTTCAGCTTGTTTTGGTCTGTCTCAGCCTGTTTGCCACAATGTAAATAGAGAAAAATTGCTTTAATTGGAATAATTCAGTCTCCCATGTGGTGTATGCCTTTTTTAAGTTAACTCTGCAGCATTTTTGTTCAGAAGGTGGAAAGGCGCAGGATTTCATTGGAATTTTAAAGGGCATATAGTTATTTAAATACAAGGATCCACTCTAAGTGTTCTGAATTGTAATGGTGGTGATAACCAATTTGTTAACAGTGAGAGTTTTTAGGCTGTTTGCATATCTTGTGTGCATTTGCACTTGTCATCTTAATACTGAATTAACTTCCTTTGCTTGTAAAATTAGTTTGTAACACTTGGGAAAGTTTACTTTTTTTGTTGTTTTGAATTTCATCTGCTCCGAGATACTGTAACATTTCTTCTGCCTGCACAAGTTTATGTGCATCTTGAGGGTGAAGTGGATGTTCATGTGAAATGAAACAAGATGCTTTAGATTGATGACTGTATTTTAAGTTGAGCTTGTGGGCTTTCAAATGAACAAGCTGTCTTGATTTGTGCCCTCATACATGAAGCATTACACTTCAATCTTGATCTCTGAATTTATGCATCTGTTCTGCAAACATCTGAAAAAAACTCAGATGTTGAAAAAAAAATAAATTTAAAAATATCCTTGCGTTATGCTTAGTCCAGGAATAAAAATTTCCAAACTAAGCATTTGAGCAAGTTAAATGGAAGCTTAGCTTTAGTTTGTACTAAGCTATAACTTTTCATCAAAAGGGTAAGATAAAAAGGTTGTGGATCTTTCATTATCTACTCTAATTGTATATCTACTGTTTAAAAAAAAAAAGCTCTAATTTAATTTTGCAAGCATTAATGTATGCAGCTGCTCTTCAATATTACCCAGGACTCTTACGAGTATTAGCGTCATTCAGTTTAGCAGCTATGTAAAATAGAAAATGAAAGGACTGAAATCTCTTTTTTCCAGGAATATAGAATTGTTAAATTGGTTAAAATTCAGATGTTTGTGCTGTGTGACTGGAATACATTGGATGTTGAATCTATCCCTCTTCTGCTAGTTCTCTGGAAAACATTGCTACTAAACTTTACCATAATTTTTTTATTTTTTTACTTCAATTGGCTGCCAGTTTGTTTTCAACTGCTCAACTGGTTTGCAGCTTAGCTCTCATGAGATGCTTCACTGGGTCTTGTGAGTGTGGTGCTTCATTGGACAATGTGTAAAACTGTATTTAATTTCTTCAAGTTAATGTAACTTAGTGGCTATTAACTTGAGCTGTATTCCGTTCAACTTCATATTTGATGATAATGCTTGGTCTTTCAGTTGTACTGATCTTCTTTAATTTCAAGAGTACCACATGCAGAACAATTCAGAGAAGTTTTTAGTTCCTGAAATTTATGCTTATTTTAAATGTTAATAAATAACTATCATATCTGCTCTTTGGGTTGCTAGTGAGTATTGATGATTTTTTGGAAAACTGAAAATCAGAGGTGGAGGAGGCAGGAATACTTGTCCTGGTAAGTATGTGAAATGCTGGAACATCAAAGCTCTACGAGTCCCAGGATGTTAGACAACCAAGAGAGTGTTGTGAGGTTGATTCTTCACTCGGTGAAGCTTGTCAGATGCTGGAAGAAGCTTTTGAGCAAAGCATTAAAATTATGTTCACATAGTCCAGTTGAACTTCTAATTTGGCTTGCTTGGGATTTTGTTTGGTTTTTTTGTTAGTCTCATATGTATCTCTTCCCCTTTTAATATTGTGATTTTGCTCTTGGGCTTACATCAGTCTTGGGAGTTAACTTGCACTCCAGTATATGGTTCCTCTTTTCACATTTTCCTTAACTAAGCCATGTATTTACCAAGGCTTTGAATGTTCTTTGTGGTAAGTGCATAGGCAGTTCTCCTGCCCCAAGTCATCGGTGCTGTTTACTGGACTTCCCCAGCTGATGTAATGGTCAGTGATTTTTCTAATCTTGCTTTTTTAAAGTTCCTTATTTGAAGAAGTTATTCAGTTACTAATTTATTTCTGTGAATAGTTATTAGTCTTTGGAGCAGGCTAAACCGAGAAGTTAATATTTTTTTTAATCCTCATACTGATTAAATGACAAGATAATGAAATACGGTTAAGTTCTACATTACATTAAAAGAAATACTGACGGTTTCCCCACACAAGCTGTGTTTTGCACACTTTCACTGCTTAACTCTCTTGCAAGTTCTAGTTAGCTGTGTCTGTTCCCAGTCTGTCTTAATGATGTTCAGGACTTTTTAGGTAGACTGTAAGTCTGTGTTTTAACACAGCTTTTCAGCAGCATTACACCCTGATGGAGTTTTCTGACTTAGTGTCTTTCTTTAAACGTAGAAGTAAGATTGTGACTGAGTTACTCGAGTCTCGTTCAGTGACCCTGCCTGTTTTCTTTACAACAGAAAATTCAACTGAAAGGACATTTTGACTTTCTACCTTTGTTTTTCTTTTGATGTTTTCCTCCCATTCTTTGCACTTCCATTAATCACACCTACGGCATGTAAAAGAACAATGAGCTGTTGTTGTCCAAGCTTTATTTGCTTGGAACAAGAGGGAGGGATAATGGGAAGTCTTTCAAGAAAATGAGAAACAGATGGAATTGTGTGGTATTTCCACCTGTAGGGAGCAAACACATCAGCAAAGCCTGAGGTAAAAGGACATTGAGGGAATGTTGTCCAGATGCATGCCATTGTGCTATGCATTTGTATGTTGGTTCAGTGTGGAGCTAAGTTTGTATTGGTTTGGTTTGGGGTTTTTTTTATTTGGTTTTTTTGGTTGTTTATTTTCAATTGAAGGAACTTGCTAGTCTTAAACTTACAGTTCTAATTATTAGAAAAAATAAAAAGCTGTTTTTCATTTCGGAGAAATTAAATGTTGCGGGTTTTTTGAAGTTGGAAGGTACTTCTCAGTCCTTCCCTCCTCCATCCTCAAATCCCCCAGAAAGATCTACCAGCTGTGCAGGAAGAAGTTTGTGTAATGCACGTGCTTGAACAAATTAGGTTTGAAGTTGGGAGCTTAGAGACAATCTACCAGCCCATGAAGTAGTGTACCAAGAGAAGCGCAAGTCTGAGGTGCTGCTGCCTGGGTGTCCCTGGAAGATAATGCAGCTGACTCTTCAAGTGTGTGAAAAGACTTGATACAGAGCTTATGCCTATATTAGATCTCAGATCAAATGAGTCGCTATTTTTTATAATTGTACTCATCAGAAGTTGAGATACCATGGAGACAGAGACTTAGCAGAGACCCCCATATGAGACCATCCCTGCTGCAGAGTATTTGTCTTTCAAATAATGCATGAGCAACAAGGGAGAAAAATACCCTATGGGTGCAGATTAGGAATTAATGATTTAATGAAGCACTGGGATATTAGTGTGATGAGGTGTACAGAACAGAATAGCTATTTATTGTGCTGTACTTCCAAGTCATTCAATGTAAGATTTATTTTAACTAGCTATCTTTTCTTAAATCTCAGTATCAAACTACTGCTGGAAAAAGAGAAATTGTTACTTGTTTGGCAGTCAAAAGGTAATCTTGAGTGTGATATTTAAAATATTTATTTCTGCAGACGTCAGCGTGAGCAAATTTCTCCTCTTCGTATTTTTAGAGGAACAGATATTCAACTAGAATGCACAAATATAATGCAGTAATTCTTGCACTTATACCAAGTCAACCATCAGTAGGTATCAACTCATCTATATTTAGCTGATAATGTAATCATTCTATTATAACAAATCACATTTTCTACAGGAGAGTTAAGAACGCACAAAGGGTGAGACACTTGCACTGGCCTCTATACAGATCGATGTCCCTGGACTTGAAAGCTAAGTCAGAGTAAGGAAATAAGGGTAGTTGAAGGAAGAATGTGCTGGCAGCAAATATATTACCCTTTAAAAAAAAAAAAGTTGTGGAGTGGGAAAAGGGTTAAATGTAAATCAGTAGCCGTGGGATACATGGAAACTCTACACTGAAGGTAGAGGAGGATTAGAGACTGAGAAGGGTTTATTGGGGGATGTACAGGATGAACTGCAGATGGAGATGATGTAGAAATGGATGCAAAGGGATCTTGTTGAAGGTACTGGGGTTTTTTCAGTTTTAAGATTGAACTGAGAGAAAGAACTATAGCACAGCTATTTGATTGTGCAGGTAGTAGGAAAGATTTGAAATTATGAATGCCTGCTCCAAGGATGGCTGTGGTTCTATGGTGGCTGCAACTTTCCACAAAAGGGTGAGAGCTTGACCTTGAATCACTTCTGCCTGAGGAGGGAAGTCAAGAAAGAAACATCCAGATTGGTGAGTAACTTACCCGCTGATCTGCTGGCAAAACTTAAAGAAGGATGAGGTCTCTGCAGCTTTTCAAAGTCAAGAATGGAAGTGCTGAGCCTTAAGGGAGACTACACATCTGAATACAAAATTTTGCAGGAGAGATTTAAAACAGCTTTAGCTTTCTCTTGTCATCTAGCTTGCATCACTAATAATAAAAGGCTCACTGTTGGCTGACTTCAATCCAATTTTGTAGTCTTCCTTGCAATCTGTAGGGGATACTCTGATATTGCAGAAAGTTCCAGGGCCATTTTATTTTTTTAGGCACAGACCTAAGTCTAGCCCAGAGTCCTTGGTCAGTTTTGTCACTGAGGCTAATGGCTGATACAAATAAAATTAAAGTCTCACTGTAGTGTAAACCCCAAAAAAACATGTGTAGGAGTCTTCTACCTCTCTGACTAAAGAAATGAACCAAAATGTGGGATGTAAAAAAAGGTGTATTCAGTTGCACTCAGTTCATTATTTTTTACTGATTCTTTCTAAATCAAAGTACTTTAAATGCTTTCATGTGTCAGTGTTCATAACTGTGCTCAAAAAGGATCCTAAAAATAAATACATGAAATATGTAAATAAAACTGAATTTCATTTTGTTGCCTGAACTGAGATCCAGAAAGTATGAACAGATACTGCAGTCTGAAGTTTTAACAAGTTCAAGAAGTTTGTTGCAAAAATATACTGAAATTTCAACACAGCCCTTTTTGCAGATACTTTACAGTCAAAAGCTTTCACACAAATTCCATCATATAAGAATGTATATGCCAGTCAGACCAGAGATCTAGCTAATGTGATATCTTGCCTCTGACCACAAACCGTGGTGGACACTTCAAGAGCAACGTAAGAGCAAGAAGAAACATAAGCTGTCTCCAGTGTGCTCTCCTGGCCTTCAGCTGGCTGGGACCTTTTACATTAGGGCCCTTTCTGGGTTTTTACTTCAATGAATTGGTTCAGTTACTTTATAATTTGTGAGCTATATAAATAGCTCGATGCAACTTGAATAGACTTGGGAAACCTTTAAAAGGAGGAAAATTCTATAACACAACTCCCTTTTTAAAACAAAAAAATATTAATATATCTGCAGTAGAAACATGACTCATTTGACAGCCAAGAACAAAAGAGTCCATTGAGAACCTTGTCAAAAGGACTAAGTTAAGCATGGATTTTCTCTGTTAAAAGGAAACTTGAACCAAATATGAAAAATATCAAGATGATAAATGGGGTGTTATTCTACGAGTGAAATGGCGTTTACTTGTAAAATGAGATCTATACCGCACATGACAGAAATGCGGATGGAAAGTTTCAGTTACTAGGTGTGTCTAGAAGGACTATCCACAGACTTTACACACAGTTTTCCCCTTGAAAAAACACTTTGGAGCTCCAGCAACTGGTTACCTTTGGAGAGAATTTGGTTGAAGTTTCCGTCTTTAAATGTGTTTGGTGTTCCAGAGGAAGCGTACTAAAGCAACCTACAGGAGAACTAAATATAGGAGTTAGATGGGGGCAGGTGCTGCACTCCCACTGAATCAAGTGCTTCTGTCCCTGTACAAAGACAAAATGTTCTTGACGTCGGGTTAGTTACTGGCTTGGGTTTGCTCTTTCCTATAGATTTCTTCCCTCGTGCTTGTGTCAGGGCCTGTGGTGATTTCGCGTGGGAAAACCTGTTCCCAGGTGAAGGTTGGATCCTTTGCTTTTAGTTGAAGTGTAATTGCTGAGGAAAATACTTTCTGAAATAAAGAAATGGTGCTTAGGGATCCAGCTTTTCCTTCCAGGAACTTCTGTTTCCAGATCAGGGATGAGATGCTCTTGGGTATTACCTCTTATATTCTACAGATTTTAACCTGAATATTCAGCCCTTACAGAAGTGGAGCTGTTTTGTAAGAGATTGAATTTCAAGCATGCCATAATTTACACAGAGCTCAGATTATTCTAATGCTGGTATAAAGGTGTCTTGTACTCAATTAATTTATTACTTATGAGTGAGAGCTAGGATGGAAATGGTCCTTTTTATACATTGTGGTCATAGGTTGTTACCTGTGCCAGTGTACACCTAGTTGTCAACTCAGCACCTGCGCTGCCTACCTGCCTGCCCGTTTCTGCGGAGCAGTGTCACCAGTGCAGTTCTGGGCCACAGCAATGAGCTTTGCTATTCGGATTGCTCTCAACCAGGCTGAGTAGCTCAGCAGCACCCCTGGCCTGCTGCAGGCTTTGTACTCACAGCTGGATCCTGTCCGGTCACTTTGGAGCAGGATCAGCTCAAATGTGCAGGAGTCTACCTCCACCGGGCTGCCAAACAAAAGGACTGCCTCTTCTGATCCCTAAGTGGGACAGCAGGTGCATCTACAGAGTGGTGAAATAAAAAGATTTGGTATCTACAAATTTCTGGCTTAAATCACTGGTTAACAGTGTTGTAAAAAAGAAGGGGACAGGGTGGTTGTTTTTACTTGTTTTGTTTGTTCTCCTCTCCAGTTTTGGTGCCTTGGACTTTCTGTTGAACAGCAAACATTTAATCTTCATGCCTTGGTCCAGTGTTGGTAATGTGGACACTTCTTGACCTAGCAGGGGTTAGGGAAGAAATTAACTGAGCATGCAAATACTGTAAAGATCAATTGCACTAACTTACTTTGTTTCAAACTTTCTGACACTCAGCTGATCCCAAGTCAGGATAATTATTTCAGCTCTGTAGGCAGAGTTTGGAAGAGATGCATGAAGAGCTGTGTTCTCTCTCCTGTCTAAAAAAGCACTAAGGATGAGCTTGCTAACTGCTTGAATTAACTAATTGCATTCCTCTTCTACCCCCTTGCTTTCCAGAATCAAATATCTTGAAGAAGCAGGTAAAAATGGGCCAATTTATTTTTTTTTTGCTTTGTATTGCCTTCAGTTCTTGTATGAAAATTGCTCCTTCCAGCCATATCAGTTGGGAAAGACATACCAGTAAGCAGAAAGAATGCAGCAGTTGGACTGAACTGGAGGAAATAAAAATACTTATTAGAAACGTGAGTGTCAGATTTAATCTGGAGAGTAAGTAAATGTGCAGGCTATTTGTTATATTTGTGTGTCTGATAGCAGTACAGGGTGCCTCATGTGGAATCATGCTTTAATGTTTTTTGACATTCTAGTGAGGTTTTTCTACTGATGCCTGTACATAGTATCTGCTTCTAATAAACTGATTAAGTAATTTGTACTTGCAATCTAGGTAATTAAGACCAAACCTAAATTTAGTGGATGACAAATAAAGCTATCTCAGTAAGCTGAAGGCATTTGGGAGATTTTAAATGTGGAGATATGTTAATATTATTTGGGCATTTCATTTGAAATATTTTAAAAGTTCTTTCAGATTTTTCTTGTTAGATGAGAATGGTCCATCGCCAAGCTAAATCGGGAATGTCAGAAGTATGATCTGAATTTGCGTGAGTAGAATTTAATGCATGAGCCTAGCCTAGTAAAATGAGAGAGAAAAGCCATTTCATGCTAAGAGATGGTTATTGATAAATTAGAGTGTTTAGTTTATTCTTTGTAAAGCTATACAAACTTGCTTCCTGGAGCTGAATTAGCCTACCGTGATAATAAAAATGTAATGGAGAAAGGTAGAAAGAAAACAAAAGTTGAAATCTAGAGGTAAGATTGGCTCTGCTGAGGAGGTGGGAAGAGTGGAAACACTATGGGTTTTAGCATGTGTTGTGGTTTAGACAGTTGTTCTGTCACCCAATGAGTCTTCCCTACCTGGGGAGGGAAATCGGGAAAAGGAAAGGAGACCTGTGGGTTGAAATAAAACCAGATGTAACAAAATAATAATAATAAAACCTAATATTAATAATTATTAGTAATAATAGCAATAAGTTGCTAATAAAATTATTAATAACTTAATAAATAATTTAGTAATAATAAAACCTAATAACAGTATTTACATAAAGTACATAGAATTATAATCAGACCATATAGTGGGGGCTTAGGCCTTAGGAGTAGGATGTTGTGTGATTCTCTTAGGATGTCAGCCATCGCCAGCAGTTTATTGTGAGTGTGATGTTTATGATATAGAATATTTTTGTTCGCCAGCTTGGGGTCAGCTTCCCTGGGTTTTTGTTTCCTCGAGCCTCTGCACCTGTTTTTCTTAAGACCTCAATCACCACATACAAGTGCTGCCCAAAAACCTAAATCAAGTGTTTTATCACTTTGTTCTCACTGGAGACGAGTGCTGACATCTTTTTAGAAATACAGTTTTCCTGAACAGAAAACTGACTAAGATTCTATCCCAGTAAACCAGGACAGTATGTTTTCTGGGGAATGGTGGTTGAAACACATGCAGCTGGGTGTAATCTTTAGGCAAAATTAGAATTTAGCAATCTGAGGAAAAAGATGGTCTTCCACCAGTTTAAGTGCATACTAAAGGGAAAGTGGAGTAAGTACAGCATGGACCATGTAGCAGTCTCAATTTCACTGTCAGGTGAGTGAGATGAGCAGTGGCTATTTAACTGCATACCTCTAAGTATGATTTAGACAGGGTGCTGCAAATGCACCAGGAAGTCTGATGGGGAGACCCAACAGAGAAGGGTTATGGCTAGTTCTGGGCATGACAGAAGCTGCTTAATTTAGAACCATGAGCGCATTAAAAGTCACAGTGTGTGAGGGGGCAAATATAGCTCATGGTTTGGGAGGTTATCGGGTTTGGAGTGGAAGGAAGACGGAAGCAATTGGAGTGAATTCTGTGACTAGTATGGAAATACTCGCTGCTGTCATTCCATTAACCTCAGGCACCAAATATACTTCAGGGAAGCATTAAGGGAATGTGTCACTTGGCAGCCTGTGCCTCTGCTGGGTGGCCGAGGTGGTGGGAGCACTGCTTGTGAGGGGAGTGCTGCGCTTGCTGAGCAAGTCCCTCCTGGCTGCTTCACTCCACATGTGATGTGCCTGGGGGGGGCTGTTCACAGGTGGTCAGAAAAGTGAAGTATTTTGCTTTCCTCTTAAACTTACACTTCTGTGTTTTGACCAAGCGCTGCAGAAAACTGTTGAGTTTTATTACCCTCCCTTTTTGTATGTTGCTGGGAATAAATGACATCCTCGAGTTCTTTAATCTTTTCTTTAAGTGTGGCAGGGCAGATTTTGGGTTCCGGTTCTGGTTCTTCTGAAGGACTTCTTGACTTCTATGGCTTGCAGTTAGGTCCCTGATTGAGTGCTTGTTGCTGCACTTCCTGCCATGATGCAGAGAGGCAGAGAAGTCCATGTCAGCTGTTTGGTGAGACACCCTGATATTGCTGCTCTGCTACTCGCCTGTTTCAGGTGACTTCATTTGGTTCCACCATCTGTCTCCTGGGGCTGGCAATAAGTGAGGCAAAATGCTTGCCAGAGGCAGTATAGCTCTCCATCTTCTAGAGAGAGGTGTCCCTGCCCATGGCAGGATGTTGGACTAGATGGTCTTCAAGTTCCTTTCTATCCCAAACTGTTCTATGATGATTGGTTGTGGAGTACTTTTTGTTTTGGGAGAGATGTGTTCTGTCTCTAGGACAGTTCCCATGGCTTTGAAGTTTTTGTTTCTCTTTGATACAGTTGGTTCATACAAAGTGATCTGGCTTTGTCAGAGACAAAATCCAAATCTCTGGCTGGAGTTAAATCCAGTTTAATCCCAAAGCTGTTGACAAAGATGATAAACTATTCATAAACTTTATTTCCTGATACTATGTGTAGAAAACGTGAAGGGATACTGCTGTTCCATTCTTGATAAGCAGGTATTTAATTGCATTTTGAGGAATTTACTTTTGGATAAAAGTGTCTTCGACTCTTCAGAGCTGGAACACTGTATGATGTGTGAAAATACCAGTCAGGAAAAAAAAATAAAAATGGAACTTCTAAGACATGACAGCAGAGGGAGCCGTTGAGATTTGGTTCGCTCCTGTTTTGCAGGAAACCTCTGACTTCAAGTTGTAGAGCACTTTTCACCTTCACATTTAGGTGAATAGACAGATGAGAATTCAGAGGAAAAAACAAAATCCATGGTAGTTCAATACAACTTGCAGTGGTGTCACCTGCGGTTTTGAGATTATTAGGTATTATTATGTGTATTAGTGTTCTGGGCAGCTTTCTAAATAAATCCTGAGAACATAACTTTGTGGAGCAATGAATGACAATAGTTTGTCACATGCACACACTCTACTAGAATGTGCAATATTGTTTACTAAAATCTGTGCTATAAACCTATGCTATTTTTAACCTGTATTATTAGTGGCCTCGTTTTTCTACCTACTGGTATTTCTTTCTACTGTTTTTTATTTACTTCAGTATATATGTTTTCCCATATGTTTGCACAGTGCCTGGAGCTGTGTGGGCTTTGTGAGAACGTTAACAGAAGTTCCCGAAAGCAAGCTGTATGTGCACAAAATGTGTTTCCATGTCTTCAAACAAACTTATTAACAGACTGCTGCAAATGGGTGAGAAGAAAAAAGCATTTAAATTCTTATTATTGACTCTTCTTTTTACCTGCTAGAAGCCACGACAAAAAATGCCAGCTCATAGTGCTATGCCCCATCTCTGCAAACATATTGAGCCATGTGCTCCCTGAATCAAACAGTGCAGCATAAACTGTGGCGTGGGAGGAGAAAGCGGAGGTGGGAAGATGCAGTTAGCTGCCTCGAGCAGTTCGATGCCAGCTGAGATTTTACTCCAGGCATCTGAGTTCCTGTAAACTAGAGCTAGATTAGATGATAATGTTTGCCTTGGAAGCAATGTTTAGCATGCTTGTTGCATTTTGTTTGCATCAGGACTCTGCTGTCACACAATACCTGTTTTCTGGTTTTAAACAACAGCAGTAAGAGTATCACGTATACTCTTCATGACGATTCCTGTTTAGTTACATCCTGAATGCATGTCAGTCTCAAAGCAGCTATTCTTCAGTTTACAGGTTATTTTTTTCTGTGAAAACGTGTAGGATACAGTGCTGATTCAATGTTTAAACACAATTCCTGTCTTTGAGGGGAGACTTTCATTTCAATGCTTTTCTTGCCATCCTGTCCTCATAATTATTCTGGTCTACCTTCTAGAGCTACCGAATGTTAACAAACATGAATGTTGGAATAGACTTCAACAAAATTTAATTTTTTTATTTCTTAATTTTTATTTTTTTTAACGTTTGCTTGTGTGGGCAGACAGCATGCAGATCTGCCTGATCTGGTCATCACTTTCTTGGAACAGAAATGCTAAGAACTCTTCTGGTTCCAATGAATCTATTAGTCTTTGTTCTAAAAAGACAAACAAACACCCCCCCAAAACAAACAAACAAACACAAGATGCTTCCAGAAAGAAATGTGTGCACACAGAACTGTGTAGAGAAAACACTATCAATTAAATCAAGATGCTGGGCATTCATAGTCTCTTAGGTTACTAAGATACTTGCACTGACTTAAAAATAAAAACAAAGTCTTACTTTTTTCCTGGATTTGGTTATTTGATCTGAAATCGGAGCATCAAAGCATAGACTAGTTCTTCCTTTTGAATTTTGTGAAAGATTGAATTAACATTTAAACTCTTGAAATTTACTATTATCAAAATTTAGAGCTGAGCAGAATGAGTATTCTCTTCAATTTTTTTATTTCAATAACTCTGCCACAGCTGAAATTTGATGGAATTTTGCATTGAACAGCGAAGAGGGAGCAGTAAGCTTCTGTCCTTTTAAAGACTGCTCCTTCTGAAATCTGATGGCAACAGTTTATCTGTTTTAACAGATTTTCTACTGCTGTTCATTCAAATGGCTGTTCAGAGGTCTGGGGACATTAGTTTTTAGGTTAAAGAAATAATATATTTTTTAACTGAATCAAAATTAATTTTAACGTTCTGTATAGTAGTTATATTTCAAATCCTGTTATACCAGCTAATTCTTTAGTCAAGATTATCAGTGTTTTACTTTAATGTATAATGCCTGAACTTAAAGTATCATTTAAGGAGTGTATTTTATTTTTCAGAAGGTCACCAAGATCTTTTACAAGTCAGGTTACAGATATTCCTAATCTCCTCTATGTTTTAATTTTGAAAATGTTCTAGTGTTAATAAAATGAGATTTTTTTTTTTATTTAATCTTCTTATTTCAATGTATGCTTATGGTGTGAGAGGGTGCTTTCAACTAAAATAACCTTCATATCATCTTTATGGTTTGTTTTCGCTCTTGCTCCCACTTATTCATTCTTTCAAGGTACCCATTTGCTGGTGGGTGGTTGGTCATGTCATTGTCTTCCTTTTAGAAGAATTATTGCCATCAGTTATTGTCTGTGGGTTTTTATAACTGATTTGAAACAGCTCCTCAGTTGAAAATGCAGAACTATAATAACCTGAAGTTCTAAGATATTGCAATTAATGTGAAGAATATAAGATTAAAAAAAAGTCTTCAAAGAAATCATAAAAGAGGTGAAAGTAAGGTTAAGGAAATTTGATGACTATTTTAAACAACTTTTGGCTACAGGCTTGCAGTATACAACAGGAAAATGAACCTTTTTAATTCAGTAGTTTTGTTGTTATCTCTTTTTTTTTCCTGCAAACTAATCATCCCATCCTTAATTCGTAGACAGGGCATCAAAGGAAAGCCAGAGCACACTGGCATGTCTGTCCATTGTAATTACTTTCATGAGGTTTTTTTTCTGGTGACAGGTTGACCTTGTTAGGTTCCAGCTGTCATGTAGTGATATACATGACAACATAGCGTTATACACTGCAACGACCTTCATCTTACCATATGTAATTGTTCTTCCTTATTGCCGTTCACATGTCTAGATAGTTTTCAGTTACGGCTGCTAAAATTATGAAGTTGATGCTGAAACTCTGTCACTCCTTGCAAATGTAATGTCTGACCTTCATAGCTGTACTCTGCCACTGGGGTCCAGTGATAAACAACTCGTCTTGTTGGCACTTTCGTTCCTGTGGGCAGATGTACTCTCATGAGATCATCAGGTTGGAAGTCACTCTATCAACTTTGACAACTTAGCTGCTTATTAGCAAAACATTAAAAAGAAAAGCAAAACCAAAGAAAGAACTGAGCAAACCAACTTATGACTATATTTGGAGTAATATTGGTGGGAGTCAGCCACCGAAAGTGTCCACTCTGGAGTCTGGTCCCTCATGGAAGTAGCCTGTTGTCCATAAACTGTGGTCCCCTGTTGTAGATGTTGAGCTGTGGTTTACTGTTAGCATTTTGAGCCAGATCTTCATGTCTGGAATAAATGTTGTTCTGATGCCTGGAGACCTGTGTTGTTCCTGAGGCTGAGATCTCACGTGAAACAGTAACATTAAAAGTTGCTGATGCCTACTACTAGATTTCTCAGAGGCTGTGGCTTTGGCCATGTGGTCTTTCATATCCTTCATGTTATTAAAGAAGTCTGAATGCTACCTCAATTCCAGATACAGATGCATGAAGTTTGGCTCCATTTACTTCTCCCAGAGGCTACTGTTAGATCAATATTGAAATATTTGATTGTAATCAAGTTTAGTTTAACTTGATTCATTCTGTCTTCAAAGAATTCTGAGTTTTTTGAAACTGGATAATTTTATGACTGTTTGTAGATATAAAACAATGAGTAGGAATGAAATTCTCATTTAAGTTATAGGATTTTCCATTGGCCTAACCCAGTATGAGACTTCTTGCCTTCAGAAATTTGTATTCTTTCTCTGATTAACTACAGATAATTAGTCTAAACCAGTTACTATTGATTTTATCACGCATCTGATATTACTTGTTGGTATTATACTTCTTGCAATAGATAGGTTACATACTTGAAAAAGGATGCTGATGATATGTGGTCAGGATAGCTTTTCTAAATACTGTCTAAATATTTGATCCAGAAACCTTTTGCAAAAATAATAAAATACTACTTTTTGAAAAATGGGATGGAAAACTACATTGCACTGCATCACATTAGATGTCAGGTTATGTAGTCCAATGGACAGAGTAGAAACTGAAGTGTCATGAGATGCAGTTTCTACATTATATTTGCCGTCATATTATTGCTTCACTGTTTTAGGCCTTAGGTTAGCAGCTTTCTGAATGGGAGTGGGAATACCTCACAGTTAGAGGAGTAAGATAATCCCTCTGAATGAACAGTGCTAGAAATAAACAAAACTTCATAGTTGCTCTGACACTGATAAGGGTATTAGAAAAAAGTATACTTAAATGCTACAAATGCTTGTCTAGATTATTACACTTTCAATACGGAGTGTAGTTTTGTGTTTATTGGGTGTAGAGCTTAGGGGCATGAGTGAACAACAAGCGAGATACAGTATTTTCCATTACATCCAAAACAGTCCCTTGAAATTGTAAGAAGGGAAAGAAACTGCATAAATGGGGGGGAGGGGGCGGGGAGTGTTCTAACATTTTCAAATTTATAACATTTGGAATATGGAAGATTATTTTTGAATTTCAAAACATGTTATATACCCAATTCAAATTGGAGCTCATGGAAACTTCAGAGGATGCACTGCTTGAAACATTATTTAAAAGAAAGTTCAATAAAAAATTTTAAAGATTAGAAGTTAGTCACAAATTATCAAAATAATAAGGCTTTTCCCTAAAGCATCCTATCTTTAAATAATTAACTATACTCATGTTTGATCTTGACACTTAATTCAAATTCAGGATAGATTCCAGACCCAAACTGAAAGAAAAGGCTGATATTTTTCCTTCCTCATTTGCAAGATCTCTGCTCAATGCCGTATTGCTTGTTTACTTCTCTGTGATGCTCCATTTATCTAGTTATGTTCCATAACACACATGCTTTAATATTTTATCATGGAATCTGGGCTCCTGGGCAAAGAGAAGGCTTGATCTCTTGAGAATGCACAGATTATAGGCCAAAAAACTAAGCCGTAGATATGCTTTCCTCTGACTTGAATGGGAATTAATACTTCAGATTTAATTTTGGCATCAAATACCCTCTCTATATTAGCTGCATGCTTGCTTTTTCTTACATTTTAATTTGTTCCACAATCTTGTTTCAAACATCCCTCGAGATATCGTGCACCTAACTTATTCTTTTGTAAACTGTGCCTTGTCTCCACTGCTTCATTACCTCTTTCTGGCCATCTCAGTATCTTCTCCAGTAGTGCTCATGGGGTATATCTCCTTTGCTTGCTCTTTGTCTGTTGATCAGTGTTGATTGGGGTATTTTCCCCTCCCATCCTGACTTTGGCTTTTCTAGGATCACTGAAAGTCCTACCTGCTATTGTTTTTGCTTTTCTTTTCCGAATTCTGTGCTACGCCATTTCCTATTCTGCTTCTTTCCCTTGTACTCCTCGTAAGTGACTCTAATGAGCTCCTGATGATTGCTTTCTGGTTCCTAGCAGTGACAATACTGACTTTGACTATGTATCATTTGGAAATCCAGTCTGAATTTAGCTTTTATTCCTATGTTCCTTTTCTTTTTTTTAATATATTTTTTAATGAATGGTGTCTTAGTTGAATTGTATTTGTCAGAGATTGCAAGTGTAGAAATAATAGCAATATTTCTGTTGTCAAACTACCTTCTCCCCACTCAACAAACCTCACTTCTTTCCATCTTTGTGTTTTCTCTTCGTGAATGTCCAGTCATTAACTCAAGTCCCCCAAGGATCTATATTTATAGCCGCTATATTTGTATAAATACAAACATGTTTTATTTTTTGCTTACACACACATATATATATATATATATAAAGCTTACATATAATATGTAAAAAGAAGACAAACTTTCTTTTCTGTTATATATTAACACATCCACATCCCATTTTTGTCTCTGAAGGCATCTCTGCTTTCTTACTTCATTCAGGCCTATAAAGAAAGGTATATTTTTGAGTATTATCTTTGCTTCTCTTCCATGTTACAGCCAACTGTTGCGGATTTTTCTGGTGTTTCCAAGAGAGATGGTCTTTTCAGTGCAATTACACAGGTAAAATTTTTCTAATTTTCTGTGTCAGTTATAACATCTATCTGGACATGTGAATCGCAGCCTTATTCTTTTCAAAGGTGCAGGACAGTTGAAAAGAAGTGGGGTTTTATTTTTTGAGGCCATTACTTAGACTTTATCACTTCTTCAGCACATCACACACAAGCTTAATTTCACAGTTCCTCCTCAGCCTACCCACCTTCTTTCTTTCACTGTGAATGTGCCAACTTTTTCCTCTGAAGTAGTCAATTTCTTTCTATCTTTTAATTTTTCATATAAATACCATCATTCTTTTTCATGCTACCCAACTTATCTCCATACCTTCCTTCAAAATCTAGTTCTCTGTGTCTTTATAAAGGATTGTTAGGTGCTGTGACCAGAAAGGCTGATGGTGTCCAGCAGCATCTCGCTTTTTTGTACTTCCCCCACCATGAGCTGAGGCTCAGCTGGCTTTGATAGAGCTGCCTAGTTTGAAGTAGGCACCCATAAATAGTGTCTGCTGTCCATGGCAAGGCATCTGAGTGGCTCACTGCATTCTGTGATGTGAACCCAAGGCAGTTTGGAGAAACTTCTTGCCATTGCTACCAGAATGATCCACTGGCCAACTGATGGATGGAATCCACCATTTGTGACTTTGTTTTGTATCTTCTTCTGTTACCTTAGAAATCCTGCATGGTAAGGCAACGATCCTTTTCTTTTTTTCAGGCTTCTGTATTTTCCTAGTGCTAAAAGGGGTCCATGACCAAGTTTTCTAGAACCTATCACAATATTAATAATGTAGTTGTGTCAATTTATAGATTAAAGCTTTGGGGTTGATGTTTGTTTTCTGAAGCACAATCTTGCTCTATTGAAAAACCCTGAAAACTCATTGAATCACAAAAATCTATATTTTTTTAAAACAGAGTCCCAGATTTTACCTTAAATTGTTTGATGATGATGATGATGATGATAATAATAATAAAAATAATTTTTCTATACTATTTAAAAGGTCACGTCTTTAACTGAAAAAATGTTAACCAGTTCTAGAGCTGTGAAGGATGCTGGTTTTGGTGCTGATAACTGGGTTTTTCAGAACTGAATATTTTTCCTTCTTGTCAGTTAATCCCAAAGAAATGCATAGAAAAACTCACTGCTGATGTTCCAATATGTATTGATCAGCTGACCCATCCTTTGGCCAGGGCAAATCATAAAGCACTTGCACTGTAGATGTTTCCCGCAAATTATGTAGCACTTTGGCACTTGAAAAGCTACCAGGAAAGCCTGTTGAGGTCCCTGTTGTGTGTTACTGTGCCTGTCACAAGAGAACGCCCTGCATTTCATGGAAAACATGAACTGAGTAGCTAGAGGAAGAAAATGTTGTGGTGTATTGATTTTGCATTGTACTTTTTTTTTTGCTGCTTTTTTTCACGTATCTTAACATTAATTTTTTTTAAACCAATCCTATTTTCTGACAGGTCAGTGCTTTTTATGTCACCAGTAGCTCTCATAATAGTCAACAGGGGCTTTGAGATGGTCTGTGATGAGGGAAAATTTAAGATTTGGTTTTTCTTGTGAGAAGGAAAATACTTTTAAAGAGTATAACATGCATTTAATATTTCTCTGTGCTGCTGATGCTGCTGGCAGAAGGCGATGTGCTTTCCAAGCTTGAGGTGTCTCCAGTAGTGTGATGAAGGCAGATGCCTTGCTGCACCCTGGACCATGCAAGTACCTTACTTCCGACTGTGCTTCCTTTTCCAGCCTTATAACTTCATGGTTAAACGCTACTAATTCTTTAATTTTTTTTTTTTAAGTGAAACTTGTATTTTGTGTTTGCCAGCAGATGGCAGTGGTGTAGGAGTGTTTAGATCTAACAATCAAAAAAAAAAGGGGGCTTTGCTACAACTGTTTGCGGGCTGCTGTGTAGTCGGTCTCTTCAGCTGCAAGGGGATTATGAACATATTTTTCCTTGATCCGCATAAGTTAATTCATCTCATCAGTGATTTCTGATCAATTGATATGTTTTTGAAAGCATGTTTTTGGCAATTACTTTCTAGTGTGTGAAATGATACCATCTTGGATATCAATGAAAATGGATGCTACTGCAATAAGCAGAAGTACCTTTTATACTGCTTTTCCCTAGTGATATAGGGGCATTGAACATCTTCAAGTGCTTTTCCTTTTATAAATGACCAGGTGAACATTTTTTAATTTTGTAAACTAGTCTTTTTTTAAAATAAAATCTGTTTTTATCATGATGCAGGATTTGAAGTCAACTTATTTTGGTAAATTAATTTCTAAGGGTGCATCACTCTGCACTTATGAGCAGTGGCTTTGGAGGGGATATAATGAGCTGTTAACCCCTTGTTTGTACAAGTGGATATGGGTCTTGCTTCCATCTCCTGTGATATGTTCCTGACTCCACAGCCTCTAACTCAGGCCAGGGCTGGATTGGGGTGCTGTTTTCACAATGTGCTGTGCTGATGAGTCGTCCCATCAACATACAGACACCAGAAAGTAAATATTTCAGCCTCACACTGAAACCCCTACTCAGCTGCTCCCTACACTTGAATATAACTGCACTATAAAAGTTTATTGATATTTTGATGTTAAATAAAAATCAGAAAATTGCATTCAGTGCAAGGCCAGAATTGTTTTAATTTTGGAAGTGCTGAGCATCTCAGTACCTCGCTTGTTCTTGAGCCTTTTCAGGATTCAGAAAATCAAGTGTTTCTCTGCTTATGTCCCTGACGCAGTAGGCGAGACTGACTAACCTAGACTGACAGAATAGGGAGCCTCATAAATTCAGTTGTTGTTCCTGCTCTTCTTTTTAGTGCAGCTGAAGTCATAACTCTTTTATATAACACCTTATTTCTTAAGTGCACCAAGCATTTCTCAAAAGCTCTTGAAGTCATCAGCTCAGCTTCACCACACCTGCGTGTCAGGAGCTTGCTTCCTAGTTAATGGAGGGAAGGAGGCAGGTTGTCTTCAGTCATGACTTAAATCTTAAGAATGTGGAAACAACTCCCAGAGGCTCTTTAATTTTTCTTGTGTAAAGAAGTTTAATACTACTAGTCTCTAGCCTACTGAATCCAGACTTTCAATATAGACCTTTTGGTCAGTTGGCTAAACTTAATGGACATTAATGTTTACTACATCTAGAAGTTGGAGTGAACAAAATCAACATGTGTAGCTATTCTTTGTAGTCCTAGAGTTAATCTGGGGGAAAAAAAAATAATTTGGGAAGGAGTTAGAGAGGCAGTTGTATAAGTAATTGACTCAAATGGGAGGTCTTGCACAGAATTATGGATGAAAACATCAAAATAGTGGAGAAATTGCTAACTGTAGATCAACTTTTAAGTTTATCACCAGGAGTGCAGGAGAAGGCACAAGGAAAGAATAAAGCAACAGGAGAGGAGAAAGTAGAGAAGATGTTTAAATGAAGAGGCAAGAAGTTCAGCAGAAGGTTAGAGAGGTAAGAACTGAATGAGTGTGGTCAAAATATTTGCAAGAAGACGACTTTAGGAAGTGGAAAAATATTTGGCTATATAGGGAGGAAAGCAGTGAGTGATGTTATCAAGGAAGTCAAGTAGGAGGTGGCTAAAAGTATTCTTTTTCCCTTCTGTAGAAGATGACATAGGTGATAGCCTCTTCCTTCTCATGCCAAAAATGTACCTTGACTCTATCTGCAGAGAAAAGGTGCTTGAAAATTTCATACCACATATTACAATTTTATGTGGCCAGACAGGAACCATCCAAGGGTACTGAAGGAGCTGGTGGAGGTGCTCACCAAGACCCTTTCCATCATCTATCAGCAGTCCTGGCTGACTGGGGAAGTTCCACTTGACTGGAGGTTGGCAAATGTGACACCCATTTACAAGAAGGGTCAGAGTGAGGATCTGGGGAACTACAGGCCTGTCAGTCAGCCTACTGAACAACTGAACATGAGCCAGCTGTGTGCCCAGGTGACTAAGAGGGCCAGTTCCATCCTGGCTTGTATCAGAAGTACCATGACCAGCAGGACCAAGAAAGTGGTCCTTCCGCTGTACTTGGCACTGGTGAGACCACACCTCTAATACTGTGTTCAATTTTGGGCCCTCACTACAAGAAGGACATTGAGGAGATGGAGTGTGTGCAGAGAAGGGCAATAAAGCCGGCAAGGGCTCTGAAGCACAAGCCATATAAGGGATGGCTGAGAGAAGTGGGGTTGTTTAGCCTGGAGAAGGGGAGGCTAAGTGTAGACCTTACCGCTCTCTACAGCTACCTGTAGTGAGGTGGGGGTCGGTCTCTTCTCTGAAGTAACGAGCGACAAGTATTTAAAAGACAGGTAGATGAGGTGCTTAGAGACATGGTTTAGCAGTGGACGTGTTATGGTTGGAACCAATGATCTTAAATGTTTTCCTAACAAATGATTCTATGATTCAAAGTATGCATTTCTCTGTAACAAATCCTAGCCTAATTCTGGTTTAGACTGAATTGCAGTAAGTATATAACTTACTTTTAATTATAATTAAGTAAGAGACAAAATACTCCACATTAGACATGACAGCCTTAATTTTACTTAATTTTACTGTATTTTCTTTATTTCCTGGGGTTGCTTCTCATGGCAATACAAATTATGGCCTTGCTGTGTGGCCACAAGATTTAAGCTGAGGACAAGCCACACAAGGGATATGGTGAATCATTGGTCCTACTACTTACTGGCATCTGAAATTTAAGAAGCTGTAGTTACTTCTGTTGTTTCTTCTAAGCTTCTATCATGTTTAGAGAGGCAGTGATAAGTACCAGCTGCTACAGAAAAAATTGCTTTGGTCTTAAGTTCAGAATCTTTTTAGGGAAAAGGTTGTTGTTTCCATTACATTTTAACACTTATTTTCCTGGGGAGCAAGAGGCCCTAAACAGCCCTGCTGCCAAGTATCTCTTATCAGCTAAAGCCAAGCATGTAATTGCTCATATATTGTGAAATTTCCATAGACTGTTGGCCTTTCTGAAATAAACAATTGTTTGGCTCTTCAACTCATTTCAGTGTTTCACACAGGAACTCTGTGGAGGAATTCTGACTTCTAGTTGGTATTCTGCAGGTCATTTTCTCCTTCAAAGTAACTGAAAATATGTAGAAAAATGAGTTGTTAAAGATTAAATCAGTTCTTAAAGGAGAAAAAAAAGCATGCTCAAATGCAGATCATGATTTGGAGTTTGTTTGTACAGCACTGAGCACACTAAGGTCCTGGGCTGGGGATACAGAATATTCTTGCAATACAAATAAAGACTGCTCACACTTTAATGACTTAACATAGTGCTCATGGGGCCAGTGAACTGTATCAGTCAATGCTTTCTGTAAGTACTGAAAACTGTTCATGTGATGTGATTTATCAGCATGCTTGTGTAGCTCCAATATTGTTTGCTTTGTACTACGCCTTTTAATTTTTGATGGCACTGCCATTTTGAGAGAGAATTTACGTAGTGCAATACAGAGAAGGAAGCATATTGTACTTAAGGTGAAAATGGGTTCACTGCACCCAAGGTAAAATAAGACCATAAGCATCATTTCTCTTTTCACCATTAATACGTATCTGTGAATGAAAACGGAGGTACAAGTTTGCCCATAGAAACATGTGTAAACATCCAGTATCGGCAGATACCTGTTGAAATTGTGTGCTTGCAATTCTGTTACAGTTGCATCGGTCACCTGCCCTTTCGCTCGTAATTTGTGAAGGCGAGGGAACTTAAGCGGACAAGTAATGTTGCTATGTACTTTGTGTGCTGTTGATGGAAACCAGATTTTTATGAATCCAGTGATGTTTTGGAATGCAGTAAACTATACTAGAATATGCTTTTTATGATTACTAGAAATGCCATAACATTTCAAGCTATTAACTTCTGAGGATAGATTTTATATGATTGAAAAATCTTTGAGGTGAACAGATGTGAACACTGGAACCAAATGAGAGTGTGTATTTCTCACATCTGTCCTTTTAATTTGCTGCATCTTTGTGACTGTCTGGAATCGTGGGATGCTATATCTGTCATATGCCAACAGATGGCAACATTATAAGTCCATTTTTAAAGATGGTTAGAAATAACCAACCTCTCAGCTGCTCCAAATTTAGTCAGAAAAAAAATGAGGAAAATTAATTATGTCTTTCCTTGAATGTAAAATGACTTTCTGTGCCAATTAAAAAAACAACAAACTACCCCAGAAAAACCTCATAAAAACCCCACACTCACAGATACAGTTGTTTGTTCCTTCTCTTTTAATAATTCCTCCAACACCTCCTGTATTTCTGTCTTTCACGTACTTTACATTCAATTTAATATTCAGTGTTGTTTGACCTGGTTTTATTATGTTACCCTTTCACAAGTTTGTATGAAACAATGTTCAGTGATGTTTCCTAAGCCTTTTGAGATCCCAGAAGTAATAAAACTTTAAAGCGGATAGACATCTCAGGTGTTTTCTATTGGTTTCCTTAATATGTTTGTATAATATTTTATCAGAAGCAGCAGTAGCAACACAGAAGTCACAGGGTGAATTTCCCTTGTTTCACATTATGCATAAATCAGATGAGATGAGCCGTTGATCCTGCTAGCTTAAACTATGATGCTTTATAATAAACCTGAATGAAATACAGACTGAACCTTTACAATTTATGAATAAAGCAATTTGCTTGGCTTGCTGCAGCCAGCTCAGTCTTATCACTGGGCCGTGCATGGTGCATCGATGGGCTGGGAGGCTTATGGCAGCTTCTCCAGCCTGCTCAGCAATTCAACGAGTGGCTCCAGGGGGTAGCACAGCAGTGGTGGGGGATGAAATGGGGTGGAAAGTGAAGATATATCAGGAGGGAGACCTAAAAGTGTTGTGGTAGAGGTACAGCCTAATTGGGCAAAATCTTTAGGGGATCAACATCTTGCTTCAAATAGTGTCTCTGCTTCAGAGTTCATAGATTTTTTTTTTTCCGTGTGTATAGTTTTAAAATGTATATTGTAAACCCAACACATCTGCTCCTTAATGTAAATAATATTCTAATTTAAATATAAAGTAAGCATCGTCACTGAAACAAAATATTTATCATGTATACAATCTTCACCTCTTTTCTAAAAGTACCATTCCCTGAAATTAAATTTGTGAGCAATCAGTCTTCAGGGATAATCTGCACAAAACCTGAGGTGAGGGCATTCAGAGATGGGGGCAATACTGAGAGCAGGGGTAGGCTGTGGTTAGGGGTAGGAGCAGTGCTGGTGGATGGGCAGCCTCCAGGCAAAACTTTATGTATTAGCCTAGGTTAGGTCTCTTTGTCTTCAGGTGGGTAGATGCACAGGAGAGGCTTTTTTGCTTAAGGTCGCATTTTTTACAAAGAGATGCTGAACACTTATTTGTAAAGGATTTTTCACCTTTATGGGATGATTATTGCTATCATTGTGCCTGCTGTTACGATTTGTGTGCAAGCACCAGCACCTACTTGGAGTCCTACAGCGCAGTATCATCGAACTGAAGAGTTCAGAGAATGTAATCCAGGCAGGACTCTTGATTTTGTTACAAAGCAGAGACTAATGACACCACTGTAATTTGGCTTTAGGCCAAAACCTGTTGCCTTTCATAATTAGAAGAATGCACATAGGTTGTACTGAATGGTGTCAAGTCAGTCTTAGAAGCAGGGAATACAGTGTACCTCAAGGGTCTGCTCTTGAACTTTTTCTTCTTCCCTAGCAGGCAAGTCAGTGGAAAAAGTACTGGATATTTTTGATGGTTAGGTTATCTGTGATAGCAGCTGCTTTTCTTCCCACTGAATTTTTAAATCCAATTTGCTTCAAATATGAACCATTGACAATACTGCCCAAACTGTGTAGCTGGCTTTGTAAATTTATTAGACTTGGTAATCAGCTTTTTCAGATGCAAAACCTGAGTATGAACTATGGGAGGAAGCTCTCTGTGGTGTACCCCACACTACTTCAGGGGTCTACATTTCTGCCATATGCCAGCAATGAAGTTTGAAGTAGTCCTTTCCTGCTTTCCTTCTGTAGTCCAGGTAATTTCCACTGGGGAACCAACTGGGTCACACTGTACTTTCCTCCCTGCAGCTGGATTACCTTTAAAAAACAAGCGAAAGCTCACCAAAACTCACCAAATTCCAAGAAGGAATGGTGCCTCATCTGATCTACTCTGACTGCATGCTTGAGGACCAAGAAGAGGAGAGTACCCAAGTTCCCAGTTTCATAAAAATTGTCCTGCAATTGCCCATTTCTGGGCATTGGCTTATGCTTCTAGCAGCTGGGGAAAAGGTGGTGTGTTTCATGAAAGCATTCTCTCCTTCTGTTGTGTATTTGATGAGCTGTGTTCTGGATTTTGTTTGAAAGTGTCAAATCAAAAGACAGGCTGTGCTTTTATGAGGGCTTAATACTGCTGTGCTCCATGTGGGATCTACCTGTGGCTACTGAGCATCAACAGGGCACCTTCTGCTGGGCAATCTGAGACCTATGAGGCTGCAGCCTGAGAAACAGCCAGCCCCTTGAAAACCTTTAGAAGCTGCAGCTGCTCACACATGTATTGACCTCAACCTTCTGGAAGCAGTTCTTGAGCTCCATAAAAGGTCTGCTTCTGAATTATTTCAGAAAGGTATCATTATTTTTATCCATGAAACCCCACGTAGTGTGGGATTTGGTTTTTCTAGAAAGCACCTGGAACTGCTGCTCTTGTATGGGACCAGGCCTGAGGAAGCCTACAATCTGTGAAATGTGTAGGACCGAAGTTTATCCTGAGGTTTATCCTGACAAGTGTCAAGTATGACATGTTATCTGTGGTGCCCTTCAAAAAACAGAGACCCACTGGGAGACTGTGGGGAAAGATTGCCTGGGAGGCAGCAAACTGGGGTGACAGCTGAGCTCTGTGGCATTTTATTTAGAATTGCAATGTCTAGTAATCCACTCTGCTCTGCATATTAGAGACTGCTGCCAATATAATTTGTCATGTAGTTTTGATGGCTTTCTGGGACCAATTACAGTGTGAACTGGAACATGTCTGCTGCTGTGACGTAGTACTTGCACATGGGCTGTGCTATGGAGGAGCTACTGGTAAATCCATGATGAAACTGCACCTGGATGTCTGAGTTGTACCAATGAGACTTTCAGAGTCTGTATCTGGAACAGACCAAGTGAATTATCTGACCTTTGATCAAGGCCCTTTTTCTCACTAGCTTTCTCTGTCCTACTTCCTAGTACTTCACCCTTGACAGAAAGAAGGTGTCTTATCTCATCAAGGTGTCCTAGTAAAATATCTAAATAATACTGAAGTGCACCAGTAGTCACATGAAAAGACCTGTAAGCCACGATAGCAATGTCACCTCAACTTGCAGGATACAGGCTGTAGATTTATGCAAGTATTTAATAGTGGCTTGCCAAGAGAATCGGTACTCTTTTCAAAAGGAATCTTTCTTTGTGTCTTTTGATATTTAAAGAGCTGTAATTACAATGGCAAAGCTTTGAATTCTTTTTTTTTTTCTGTCCTCTTTTACACATTAATTTATGGACCAATCCAACATTACAGACAAGCTAATGAAAGAACCACACACTCCCTTTATAATTTTTTTCTTCTTTTTACAGTTTCACTTGTGTGGATGAATGCAAAGTAGTTAATGCTATAAATAAGTTTAATGATGTATCTCTTCTCTCAATTGCTGGTTGTTGATGCTGCAGTCCTGCATAATAGGAAAAGAAAAGAATTGAATTTAAATCTTTGTCTCTCTCTTTCTCTCTCATGCTCTGAAAGGTTCCTCCAGCTACTAAATACAAGTATTGCTCTCTTAGTTCTATTCTATATATTTAAATATCTCAACATGATTCCCTGATCACCTTCCTTCCACTCTCTATTTTTGGATTTTTAGCTTTGCAAAAAGATCAGAATTACATAAGCCAATTTGCTTCGGCAAAATCAGCAAAATTTGGCAAGCTCCTGTGAAATGATGCCTTTTCACCTGGTCAGGGTTGGTGGTGAACAGCAGCAGGTATAACGAGGGAGGAAACTCCCGCTGTGAAATTTTTACTACTGCCTAATGCAGCATCCACACGTTGTCAGACATATTGTGGGGAAGCCTGGGACTTGCACTCTTCAGGACTGAGGGTGACATTCAGCCCCGAACAGCAAAGATTGTGCTACAGTCAGGTCAAGGAGCTTAATAACAATCTGGTTGTAAACTAAATTGGGGAATATCTGAGTTGTCTTTTGGAGTTTTTTACAGACCCTATTAGTCTGAGTGCAATCCCCTGCAAAGCTTCCAGATTCTTTTATTTGGTTAGTCTGGAGCGCAGAAAGAACAAGCCTAAATTTGCCTTGAAGCAAGACAGGCTTCTGAAGTTCCTAGTTCACAATGTGGAAAGTTATAAATTACTACTATAAAACTTAAGATAGCAACACTAACTGTAATGACATTGGTGGGACATGCTGTGGTATCTACATAGGCAAAGAAGCACCTTGATCAGAGAGCCTACAAGGCCAGCAAAGCAGTTGATCTCATCCATCTCACATTTTTGCCACAAGTTTAGGAGTGATCCACCTCTGACAGCCATAGCTATCTTGAGAGCTGAGAGGTAGTTTCCATGTGAGGAATGTCTGCTGAGTCAAAGGACCAGTTGTGCCCTCTTATCTAAGGAGACAAAAATAATGTCAAATGTATTCCAGGATATCTTTGGAAGCAACAAGGTCTTTCAACAAAGGATTGAAAAAGATACAGATTGCCCAGGGACTCATCTGTCTGTCTGTAATACTGATGCAGTGGTGTGACAGTCTCTATCTTGAAAGGTTCAGGAAGAATATGAACTTTGGGATTGTGGTTGCAAGATGCTAAGGGACCAGTGTTTTGCATCGTGGCAAGTGAAACATAACATGGTTCTTCACCATTGCATAAGGAGCTGGGCCTGACAGAAATTATCTGTGCCCCTTTAGTTAAGGGTCACATCTGATTTCCTTGAGATCCAAGTAGATAGTTTGTGTTAATCTCAGAAGGGAGACTGCCAAAATCCTACAGTGCTTTGATTAGATAAGATTTTCCTTCAGAAGACTAAATTAAATATTTAAAAGGGACCAGTGAGACAAACTTAAGACTCCTTCCCTTGGAGAAGTTCAGGTATGTCCTGGAGACTATTCCATGTTTTTATCCCCACTCCCTCTTTCCCCAGTGCCATTGCTAAATAATTCTTCTTTTGTAGTGTAGGATGGCTTCTATGGCAAGGGTGGAGGGTGCCTCAATCTCTGTTAGCTTGGAGTGTGATGCTCTGAATTTAACACCTAAACATAACGAATTAATAAAACTAAGCATCACTGAGCTACGAACAGGATATTTAACCACTGAACTGTTCCACAGCAAATGGAATGTCTCCTTTCCTGCTTTTTCACATGAAGCTGCTTTAGAAATAGAAGTCTCCTCTGTAAGGAAAGACAACAGATGCCTGCTCCCAGAAGTGGATCCTGGATTGTTCATTTTGGGTGAAGAATGGTATCAAAGACCAAGCAATGGATGGGGTTAATGAAGACCTAGTGGGATGCCCTTCTGGGTCCTTTTGTATATGTATAAAGATACTAAATCCAGGGTTCATGAACTAGGCTGCTAAAAATTGTTTGCCTTTTGCAGGCCTGTCTTGAAAGGATAGGGCATAAAACAGACAAAATGAGAAGCCTGCCAAAAAAAGCTGGTTGGATCTTGAGCCTATGCCAGATGAAATCCCAGAGTTCTTGACTTTCTTTGCATCTTATTCAGACCCAGGATACTAAATGTCTTTGGTGAAAACATCCAACTGTGTTGTTTTAGTTCTTCTGACACTGATGAAACTCTAGCAGAAAAGACTTAGAAAGACTTCAAGAAAGGCAGGAAGGGAGACCTAGGGAATTACAGACCCTTAGCCTCACCTTGATGCCTGCCAAGGTGATGGAGCCGCTATTCGTGGAAACCATTTCCAGAACTTCTTGGAAACTTGAGAAAGTTTCCAGAACTTGAGAAAATCATCAGGAGAAGTCAGCATGACTGACTTTCCAACTTGACCAATTTGATAAACTTTTATGATGCGATGACTGGCTTGGTAGATGAAGGGAGGGCAGTGGATATCGTCTACTTGGACTTCAGTAAGAAGTTGACACTGTCTCCTGTAAGATCTTCACAGAGAAGCTGTTGGTGTATGGGCTGGATGAGCAGACAGTGGGGTGGATTGAAAACTGGCTGAATGGCTGGGCCATGATGATCAACAGTGTGAAGTCTAGTTGAAGGTCAGTGACTAGTGGTGCACCCCAGGGATCAGTACTGGATCCAGTCTTATTTACCATCTTCATGAATGATCTGGATGATGGGGCAGAGTGCACCCTCAGCAAATTTGCCAGTGACACCAAACTGGCTGATATGGCAGAGGGTCATGCTGTTACCCTGAGAGACCTAAACAGGCTGGAGAAATGGACTGACAGGAGTCTTATGAAGTTCAACAAGAGGAAGTACAAAGTCCTGCATGTGGGGAAGAACAACCTCATATACCAGTAGGTACTAGGGATCACCCGGCTGGAAAGCAGCTTTGCAGAGAAGGACCTGAGGCTCTTGGTGGACACCAGGTTGAACTTAAGTCAGCAGTGTGCCCTTGCCTCAAAGAAGGTGAATGATATCCTGGGCTACACCTGGGCTACAATACTTCACCTAAGTGAAATATTGGCAGCAAGTGGAAGGAGGTGATCCTGCCCCTCTGTTCAGCACTGGTGAGGCTACATCTGGAGTGTTGGGTCTAGGTTTGTGCTCCTTGGTACAAGAGAGACGTGGACGTACTAGAGAGAGTTCAATGAAAGGCCACAAGGATTATGAAGAGACTGGAGCATCTCTCATGAGGAAAGGCTGAGAAAGCTGAGGCTATTTGGCCTGGAGAAGACTAGACTCAAGGGGATCTCACCTAAAGGGAGGGTGCAAAGAGCCAGGCTCTTTTCAGTGGTGCCCAGTGACAGGACCAGAGGCAATTGGCACAAACTGAAACACAGGAGGTTCCTTCCGAACATCAGGAAACACTTCTTTACTGCAAGGGCAGTTGAGCACCCTGAGCTATATGTAGCCCTGCTTGAGCAAGTGGGTTGGACTAGATGGTCCCAAGAGGTCCCTTCCAACTTCAACCAGGCTTTGATTCTGTGAAATCTCAATCATCACTGGAAAAAAGACTTTATTGAACAAACATAGATTTTTTTTTTGTGGGGGGGTGGAAGAACATGTATTTAAACTGTTCTCATGAGAGGTAATTTTCCTCCCAGTATTTTTCCAGATATTTTATGATCTTATGTTGATTATTGCAGTAGTGATACTTAACTCTTTTTATAAGTCAGAAGTGTTTTGAAATTAATTAAAATATTTAAACAACTCTTTCTGGTGAAAAGCAACTTACATTTTATTTGTTTGAGACTTTTAATACAAACCAGAAACTAGTGAAAGTTTTAACTTCATCTGTATAACCGTTCTGTTAAATTGCACATTAATTTTTACATGGTAGTGTTCAAACTACTCCTGTTGCAGCCAGGGAACAATGGGAGAGCAGGTAATTAAACACCTGCAGATTTTCATAGATCTTAATGGAAAAGTGTGTAGTCTGGCAGATAATGTGTCTCTTAAGTTGCGTAAGTAGAATATTTGAAGTACTGTTAAAGCAGCACTTTTATTGACATTTTAAACACTTTTTCCATCAATGCCATTACAGATTAATTATTTTCAATTTTCTTAAGTGCCAAAAACCCCACCTTAATCTGCATCAGCTCACATGCTAGAAAAGGAAAGCTCTGAAACAGCTACAAACCTAGAAACATATATTATTATAATCATTAAATATTTAGTCTTACCTTTAAATTCATTTAAGATCAGGTATCTGTTAATTTTTAATTAGCGGGTTAGAATTTTTAATAAAAAATGTGAAAATTGATGGCCTATATATATTCCACTAAACAAATGTTTCATGAATCATATTTAATAAAAATTTTCCCTAGTTCCCTAGGACTTTCTTTTTTTAATTTAATCTTTTTTTATGTAGTGAAAAATGATGTAAACTTGAGAGAACTTTCTGAATTGAAATGGGAAGTAGTTTGGAAATTTTTTATAGTGATTTTTTTTTTTTAAAGCAGCTTTAATATTTAGTCTCAAAGTCTGGAATCTTCTACATATTGAAAGGAACTAAGTGCTACAATTCTATTGAAATTCAATTGCATTCGGGAGCCTAATCCCTCTATAATCACTTTAACATATCAGTCAAAATTAAATTGATCAATTGCGATAGCTGGTATGATAATTCAGGAGAATTTACCACCAGAATATGCTATTTCAGGAACTGTCATCAAGTTTAAAAGAAAAGCATATTCAGTAACTGAAGAAAATCTAGAGGTATGTGAAAATGCATCCATTTTCCCCAGGTCTCATGTTGTTGCATATCGACGCTGAATTTGATAAAGGTTTTGTCCTGAAGAGCATTTGATTTGTGATATTTAAGAGTTCTTACTAAAATAAACTTTTTCTTGTTTTCTTTCTCTGTAGCGATGACAAACCAAGTGGTTTGTAAAGCAAAGCTGCTTTGGCTGAAAAGTGGAATAATGCTGTTAGACTTCATGTATTTAGTGGCCAAGCTGAAATGAACTGGATGTGCAGTAAAACTTGAAGTACCTATGGATGTTTAAAACCCCAGCTAAGCCTAAAGCAATGCCTTGAAGACAGAAGTGCTTACTGTGAAGCAACAAGGCTTCCTACTCTCCATTGCTTGTCCTTCTGCGCTTCTGTACATGCATTGGTAATGCAAACTTGGCCCTGCAATGTCACCAGCCCTGCAAATGTCTTTGTTATGAATGTTCCCAGGCTGATGCAAGTGTGGCAGCACTGGAAACGGCAGTGAGCAATGAATGATGCAGTGACCTGCTGCCAGCTAGCTGGACAGACTTGCTGCCTTTGGATGATGTCCTGAGAATGGGCAGATTTTAGGCCCTTTGCTGACTCAAGTCAAACGTGAACCATTTGTTTGTGTCTCGTGAGTGTCCATGTGACAAACTTCCCATCCATCACCAATGTCCTCCTGTGTACTCACCCAAATTTTAAGGAAAGTTGAGCTTGGCTGTGGCTTTGAATGCTAGCCTTGTACCTCTATTCCTCTCACCACTAGCTTGTGGCAAGCCATGGGAGAGCTATCTCCCTTGTAAACATGGAATGAAAATGCTCTGGTTTGAGGTTATCCAAAACCTATGTGCTGCTGCTCCACCTCTGCAGGATCTGCAGAGAGGGATTCAAACTTTCCAGCTCCAGGTTTTAGTATGGCACATCACACTGGGCTTAGAACGGCAAGCAAGAATATTTGATAAGAACAAAATGCCCTTGTTTTTGTTAAGAGAAATGCCAGAAACTGGGAAGAAAGTCAACAAATGGTGCTGTAGCACTGGTTTTCTACACTCTCAGTTGTGATATGCCACTGGATTCTGAACTCGGCAGCATAGGATTGTCTGTGTAGGGACTCACAAATTGGTGTCATTTGTTGGCTTCAACAGGCCCTGGGACCCAGCAGCCTCTCCCACACCTATAGCTGCTTGCTCTGTGCGGTGGGTATATGACACTGCCACCCTCCTGATCTCCTCTGGGCTCCTCTCTCCTTCCCACCACTCAGCAATGTCTGGTCTAACAAGAGCTCATCTCTGCTGCTCAGCTCTCTTTAAATTTCCTTTTCAACTCTGTGCAGTTGTTTCATTTTTTTTTTCTGTTTTGTTTTTGGATTTTTTTTTTTCCTTTTTGTTTGGTTGGGTTGGGTTTGGTTTGGGGTTTCTGTCCCTGTTTCACTAGCAAAGTGCTGTGAAAGAGTTAAATAAATTGGGCAGTGCGTGTGTGGTGTGTGACCGCGGAATTACGAAAAGCCCTGGCTCATCCAACTCAGCAGCCGACAGGGAGTTCGAGGGGTGTGGGGCTGCAGATGGCAGAGCGTTATTACAGCCGCAGGATTGACGAACGTTTGCTGCGGAAATCTCTTGCCCTTGCCACAGAGACTGACCTTGAAATGCTGCAGAATTCCTGGGGCGGATTTCTGAGCACTCATACCAAAAGCCTGAGTTGGTTGGAGGTATTCGCTTGCTCTGCCTGGTAGCTGTGGACATGACACTGTGAGAGGGACTGCTGCAGACTACCTGATCACTCCCTGTATTCCTGAGTAGTTTAAGGGAATATATTTGATCACGAGTCCATTTTTAGCTGCGGCTGTTCATGTGATGTCTTTTCCTTGCTATGGTTAAAGCTGCTTTCATGCCTCTCAGTATCTGTTCCTTAACCTTTTAAAAATACAAGATGTCTGGGAAAGTGAGCAAAGAAAGAAAGAGAGTGAGGGTACTTGTTACTATTCACCAAAATGATCCCTTTTTCCGCTGCTCATAAACATTTCTGTAACACAATGGCTGTAAACATTAAATTTAGTTTTAATACAGCATAAAAACTAGAACTTTTTTTTTTAAAACCAGGAAGAACTTATTTTTTTGTCCATTGGTAACATTCCAAACAAGAAAAGCCACATTTATCACTGGCAAAACATTGTAACAAAGTCTTACAAAATCTTAAGTCAATATTTCTTAGTGATTTATGATGCAGTCCTGTACAACCAACCTGAAGCAACTTACAGAGGTAAGGCAAGGAGAACATTGTTGCCTCATAAAACTGATAAGATTTCATAGAAATGAAGTCTCAGAAAAATGTAGCTCTGGAGAGACAGCAGACCTTTATAGAACTTACTCTGAGGCCACAAGTGAAAACTAACCAGCGCAGGGAGGAAGCTACTTATGAGTACTTGTATGACCTTGAGCAAAAGAAGGACCTGTGCAGAAAGAGAAAACAGATCAAGTTGTTACACATAGGTATAAAACAATTAGACTTTCCTACAAGGACAAAGTCAAAAGGGCAAGGTCAATAAATCAAGATGAATATTACATAGGGTGTAAAGGATAACAAGAAATTATCTGATGTTGTTAGGCGGGAGACAATCAAGGAAAACATTTGTCCACTATTCAAAACTGAGGGAAAGCTATCAAATGTTATGGAGTCTGAAATTCTGGAATTCCTTGTTTCAGCTCTCACCAAAAAAAGACCATGTTCTGTTTATTAATACAATTAACAAAAAAAGGAGGGTAAACCTGAAGCACTTCTCAGACATAAAGAAAGTATAGGTTAAAGAGTATTCAGAAGAATTAAATCCATCCAATTTGATAATATCTAACATTTATTCAAAGCTCCTTAAAAAAACAAGATGAAGCAATTTCCAAAAAGTGAAAGGATACTTCTGAAATCTCATGCATAGTAGTTGAGGTTTTAGAAATCTCGAAAAGGACAAATAAGATTTCTGTTTTCCAAAGGGGTAAAGAAGGAGCTTGTGAATTTGAAACCAATGTAATTTCAACTCCTGGTAAAACAAACAAACAAATAGAAAATTATCATAATAGCTATTTGCAAGTACCTAGAAATTAATGAGATGCAATGCAGTCATCATGGAGGATTGTTGGGAACAAAGTGCATCAAATCAGTCTAATATGTTTCCATTAAAGTGACAAACATTCTGGAGAGAGAGGAAATAATAGATAAGTCTTGACTTTCAGAGCTCAGGCTTCTGTTGTTGACTTGCATGGTATTTAAAAGTAAGCTACAGATTCACATTCTGGACAGAACTACTATAATGCCAGGTGTAAATACCGAAAAATTGTGCTGAGAGAAGTTTGTTTGCAAGTTAGAACATTGTGTTTGCATTGCTTTGATTTGAGAGGTGGTTTTGTTCCAGTACTGAGTTTCAACTTGCTGAATGTTTTGATTCATTATGCGGCTAATAGAATGAAAAATATGTTTATTAAATCTATGGATGACATCAAGGTGGGAAGGCCTGGAAATGGCCTGGAGGAAAGAATTAGAATTTGAAATAAGCTAGGGGAAAAGGTAAGATACCATTCAGTTCTGAAAATTCTACTTTCAGGCATGTATAGTCAGCTGCATAAATACAAGGGGAAGAACAAGATCATCTATAGAAAAGGATCCATAGCATGTAATGGATGCAAATTGTATGACTGTAGGAGCTACCTGCTGTTGCCAAAAATGTAAATACGTTGGAATGTATAAATCTGATCTGCTAGATGTGGTCTTGCAAGGTAAACAGTGTGTTGTTATTATTGGTCACTGTTTGAAAAAGGTGTTAACTGACAAGATAGAGTTTAAAGGAGGGCGAGGAAGATGTTCTCCAGAAAATGTCTATATTGACATCAAGAAAATATGCTCTCCAGTGAATAATTTGGGTTTCACTTGTGTCTTCAAATACAAAAAAATCAACCAACAAACCAACCAGTCAACAAAAATTATTGGTAAGTGTTAGGGCTCCAATTGGCTTTTCCTGTATGGGTAAAGCAAAAAGTAATGATTTTAAGTTACAGCAAAGGAGGCTTCAGTTAGGATTCAAGGAAGAGAAGTAAGGATAACCAAGCCTGAGAAGCGGCTTTCTTGAAAACCCGTAAGAGCTTGTCATAAGGAGTCTGTAAGAGATTGGGAAGCCATCTGTCAGAAGCAGTGCAAGAGCAGTAGGCTAAGGGATGAACCAGATGAAGCCTGGAGGCCTCTTCCAGGCTTTCCTTTCTGAGCTTTCACATTTGCTGTATGAAGGATGAAGGGTTTAGAGACAAATGAAAGTCTTAGGGACAACTCTTCTCTTCCACAACAGACTGCTATGCACAGGCTTTTTCCAGGAACTGTCTTATGGTCATCTCATTTGTTCAGACTTCAAGGAATTGGCTCAGTTTCTTCCTGTTAATGAAAATTAACAGTTTCAATAAACCCCCTTAACCTTGGGGTTTTTTTGAGCAGAATATATTAGAATGAGCCTAAACTTAGGCTAATATCAGTGACAAAAACCTTTAGCATTGGGCCTTTGGTGCTGAGAAGATTTATAGATTTCTACTTTTTCTTTTCTTCCTATAAAACAGGACTGAAGTTCCTCTCTCCTCACTGTGAGGCAGGTATTGATTGCTGCCTCTTATATATGTACTATATTGTAGCAGAAATCAATAAATACCAGAATTTCTCCTTTGTCATGCTACAGTAAGAATTTAGGAGGAGGGAGGAAATGCACTACTCTTTAATCCCACACATTTTGGTGTTGCTTACAAGTAGGGGGGCTTTCATTTACACGTCTAACATTTTCTTATGAACAGTTTGGGTTTGCGATTTTATTAAAACAGTTTAACATCTCCCATTGTTGTTGCTATGCTATCTTTAAGTAATTTGTTATAGAATGAGCCCATTAGCATGGCTCTGTTTACAGCCTAACAGTTCAGCTGTAAGATTTTGTAAGGACGCTGTGGGTTAGATGTTTCTTTGCCTTTTAGTTATAAATAAGAGATTATTTTTTTGAGAAGTACGTTACTTCTAATTTAATAGAAAATACTTCAGTAATTGAACTGGCTCTTTGAATGTTACATTGGCAGGCTTGACAAAACCGTAGTAGACTATTCAGATGAAATAAATAAAGGTACATATATACTGTATGATGATTGCCATTATTATTCTTATTAATAATACTGCTACTCCCATGAAATAGTGCAAGAAAGACATTTTTTGCCACAATCTGATATGACTCCTTTCTAGAGTCTTTTTCATATCTGGAAGAAGTGTCATACAGAACAGCAGCCACACACCTTAAATTAGAGTCCAGTGAAAGCCATTATGTTGATTTCTGAGAGACAGAGGTACTAATTTGTAGACAGATAATTAAAGAAAATCTGCATGCTGCATGTCGCCTCATAAGTTTGGCTTTTGTGGTAGGACATGTGGCTGGATATCGGAGCCCAGGCTCTCCTTTCTCTTCCATATTGCTGCTTTTGTGACAGAAGGCTCCTAATTTGGGGTTTTAGATACCTGTAAGCACAGGTGTCTCACCATGGTGAGAAATAGGTATCTTCACTTAGGAATAGGGAAATATTGTGCCAGCTATTATTTTTAGGGAAGATCATACTAGAAGTCAGTATCCTCCCTTTTATCCATTCCTATGGAGATAGGGTTTTTTTCCAGCAGACAAAAAAGTTTGGCCTGCTGATGTTAAATGTACTCTGCTTTCACTTTTGTAAGAATTTAGCAAGCATTTGGCTTGTGCATTTGCTGTCTCCTGTCCTTATCCGCATTTGGACACCTCAGAGAATGGGAAGGGAAGGTGGGATGAGAATGATTTCTCATTTCTGATCTTGCAAAATGCCAAGCTTGCTGCAGCAGTGCTGAGATGGTCACTAGAAGTGTCCCCTATAGACACTGCTCAGCAAATCAAATTATCATTTGTTTCTCAGCACCAGTAGGAAGTATTAATATATATTTAAATCGTGCATTTCTTGCCTTCACATTCATCTGCTGCTGTGACACAGGTTTTGTGCTTAACTTATACAGTAAGCAATTCTGTGAAAATAGGAAAAGGCATATACATCCTGAATGGTTATTGCCCTTCTTCCATTTAATAGTATGGCCAGGAAATGCTGCAGAGAGGTACTTTCTCTCTGATACTCAGTTTTTAAATCATTTCAGTCAGAAAGCAAGTTACTGAGAAGTGGGATAGTGCATGGACTCTGCAGTTTGGGTCAGCTCCTGTGCGGTAAATACCTACCTTGGAGCTGTTAGTGCCTCTTTCACTAAGTTACCCCACATGGACCACGTGGTAAAAGATGCAAATTCTCTATCAGTGACAGAAATAATTGGCAAAGAGTGCATTTACATAGTTCTACTAACTTGCTCATAATGTAGTGATAGTCACAAGGTAGGCTTTTTTTTTTTATCAACAGAGCAACCACTGTATATTTAAGCCTCAATTAAGCCAGAAATAAAGTCTACTTGCCATAGAAACATTTAGGGGATGTTCATTGTCTTTCCTCTTATTTTATTTGTGGTTCTAATAGGATGTTAGAACCGTAGCTGGTTTTGGTGCATTTTTCTTTCTATTGGCACCAAAAAGACAAACGTTAATTTCTTTACTGAACCTAGTTCAACATTGCTGACTTTCTACACTATTTAAGCAGGACAGGTATGAAATGCAAGGCCACAGGCTCCTCATATTTTGTGCTTGAACAAGAGCCAGGCTATTTCACTTAATTTCTCTAAGTGGTCGGATTCTTTATGGCCTTTTTAAGAATAATGTCACCCATGGTATGTAGTGTGTTACGACAGCTTAAGTACCAGACCTACTACTTCAAGAGCATCTTTGTTGCCATGTATTTAAGTCAGCAATTCAGATAACTCGAGGAAAAGCATATGCAAAATTGTTGTGATTTCCTAAAAATCCATTGATTGCTAAAATAAGGATTGCCTTAGCTGCCTGTGAAGATGGTGATAAGGCATATACAGTAGCATCCTGCTCAAAGTAGGAGGCACATGTACAAGTTTCTCCATGGTTTAAGGGAGATTCTTTCTAAGGAAATATCCTAAACTGAACTGTTGACTGGTTTGGGTTGGGATTTTTCTCCACTCTTTTTATTGACAGCAAGCCACTGTACAGTCAAGAAAGCCAGAATTATGGGACTGTCAGATGAAGGTATCTCTACATGTGAACAGGCATGTCAGCCTATGGCCTCGGGTGCTGGTCATCTTTCTGAGGATGGTTTCTCAGAGCACGTTCGCATAGGAGAGCCTCTTCCACCAGGTGCAAAACCTGCAGACAGGACCTACGGGTTGGGCATCCACCCCTCACAAATGCCTGTCTCAGGACTTCAGGAGAGCCCTCAGGTAGGAAAAAGGCAGGATTTACCCCTTTTGTGCCCTGCAGCATTTTCTGTTGCCTGTTCATGCATTCCTCTGCTCTGCCTCCTGATTTTGGTCAATCCTAATCCTAAAACTGTGGCCATAATTTCTAGGCAATGTAACTGTTAACCAGGTTGATGCTTACATCCATGTGTGACTTTGAATGTTGTGCACAAGAGCATATAGGCTCCTTGAAAAAAATACACATTTTTTCCCTACTGTATGATAATAACGCATACATTAGAGCATTAGTATTAAACCCGTATGTAATTCTGAAAAAGTAAAAATTATGTCCCCATGATGATTTTGATTTCATTCCCATTGTCACAAACTTCTCATTTAAAAATGAGTTATCAAGTAAAAAATGTATAAAAAAATCAAAAGTAAGCATAACACAATCCTTTCTCTCCTCCATCTTTAGAATCTTAAACAAAAAAAGCATTTTAAGGAAAGCTGTCAAGGTAAAAAAGCACTGTCATTTGCATTCTTCTGGGAAGATAGGAATTTCTATACTAAAACTGCACGGATTAGAGAAAAAAATTTCTTTTTCTTCTTTTCTTTCAAGGTTTTTAGTTGTACACATCTGTCTTCATTATGTATATCATGTGATTTCATGTTTTATATCCATATAGGCAGTTTGGCTCTAGTCCTGCAGAGTCATATCTTTTGTATCTTTCATGGCTTTCTTGAAACAATAGGAGCTCAGCATTACTGACACAAGGACATATATTTAGAAGCAGAGCATTTCATAGCTCCTGAAAATCTTGGTATTGATTCAAAGTGGAAAAAGAATGTGTCTGCATTAAGCAGACATAGTAGTCTGGGACTGCATTCTGTGACCTGTTTTCCTACACAGAAATGTGCTAGTATATTTTAGTATAGCATTTTAAAGTAGCTAACATTTTGCCTTTGGTTAAGGTAACTGAATACTAGAGAGTGGGAACTGAAATGTCAGGAAGAGTGAAAATATGCACTGTACATCATTCTTTCTTACCATATAAATTTAATAATAAAGTATTATTTTATTTACATTTGGATTTTTTCCTAATTTTTTTCATTACACTGTTATCAGGACATGAATGATAATACAGTTTTTGAAATTTAATATCAGATCTAATATCCTAGTAAGACAACAGCTGAATCTAGTAATTTTCCATTTGGCTTTGAGCAAACTTTACTTGCTGCTGTTGTGTTGTTTTGGGGTTTTTTTCCTTTTCATTTTTCCTCAGGCTTTCTGATGTTTTGAATGGTTGTTACTGAAGCTCTTTTGTGCTCAATCAATTCAACATTATGCCTGTCTTTTGGGGATCTGATTATTGATGGTCCTTTCTTGCTGGGCTATCAGGTAGCTTGATACCAGCTATATGGTGGGACTGTCCCAAGGCGTCACCTTAGGATGTAAATCTCTAGTGACACATCAGTGACTCAAAGGAGAGGGAGGATTAATCTGGCTGCAGTCTAGCCTGAGATTTTGCAATTACTGCAGACCTGCTTTATGTAAAACATACAGGCTATGTCACTGCAATGCTAAAAACATTTCAATCCTTTCTACAGAGTATGTCTTTCTTTTATATCTCTATGGGATTTTTTTTCCAAATTAATTATTGTTCTTTCTCATCTTTTATAAATGTTGTTAATGTTCTCACTACAGCACAGATTTACAGGACTTGACTCTGTTTTAATGTTGTCTTATTGACATTAAAGAACTACAGTAAATAACCAGGCTTCCTCTCATACTGGCATGGTTTATATTTATTAGAAGACAACTCTTTGTGGTAAATCCTCATCCTGTTAAGCACTGATTAACTCGAATGGAATTAGTCTTTGTCCATTTATTACTTTTTATATTAATTAGCATCTTGAGGCCTTGTCTGAGATGGTGCTGTTCGAACTAACCAGTCTGTAAACTGGTCCTTGCCTTTGGGAATGTCTGGGCTGGAGAGACCAAAGAAATGGTGGGAGAGGCAGCAGAATTTTTTCCCTTGAAAAATTCATTTTCTTGTGCTATTCTTTACCAGGTCTTAGGTCTGAGAGCTCTAAACGCTATTAATAATTGGAGCAGAGTGAAAATTATCAATATCTGCACCCAAACATGAGACCTGCAGTGTGCTGCTTCTGTTGCTCTTTGTCACTATTTTGCCTGGTAATGAATACAGATTTTCAAGGGCAAATAGGTAAAATTAGATCATGAAACATATAGGAGAGGTTGTGTTGCATGAAAGAGAAAAGGAGAGAAAAAAAAATCTCAAAGACCTGGGTTTGTGAAAACTGCTCTCAATATACACGGAAACTGTAACAAAATCTGTAATAAAAATAGAGCTGACAGAAATGTGATTTTCTTTTTCCAGGTGGCCATGTGAATTTTTCTATACAGCTTTGTCATGTATTTTATCTGGTACCACCAGACTTCTTAACACTCTCTGTTCACTTGTGAGACTAAACAGTTCCTTCACTAGACAATGCTGTACTTTTTGTGAGAATCACATCATTCTCATTAATTTTAATGAGCATTTAATGCATCTCAAGTGTGTTATTTTTACATCCTGAAATTTGTGACTGTTGAAGGATTAGAAGAGTGACTTTTTATTATTATTATTTGGCCTGTGCTGCACTGTAGAACTGGCTGTTCCTGGTTAAGTGATGGAGCAGCACTGCCTAAGATACATCTTTATTCCTTCTGAGTGAAGAATTAAAGGTCTGGCCCGTCTGTGCCCTAATACAGATTAATGAAACACACAAGTTTAAGGCAGGCACAAGGCTTTTACAGTGGTGTCTTCTTTGGTATAATGGAACATTAGAAATTCACAGGGAAACAAAGAAACTCAGGTTGTCAGAAGAGTATCATTGTCCTGTCATAGCATCTGGCTCCACTGACGATGTCTTTCCATTATGCAATATTTGCCTGTGTTTAGTTATCATTATTTATTTACATTTCAGGAAGATGAAATTTCATGTCAAAGAGTCTTACTGACAATGTCAGTCTTTTTCCAGGTAGTTGACCACTTAATCAGAGAAAGCCACTTCCTTAAATTATACAGCTGGACTTGATACCTGTATAATAGATTATATCAACTTGATTAAATCTGGTTTTAATGTATTTTCATTGGCAGAAATTTCTGCAAATAGAATAAAGACCTTTTGAATTTGCCTCTTGCTTGATCAGGACATGCTGTTCTCCCTTTGCATTCCCCATCCTTCCTATTCTTGATCAAAGTTTAGTTGACCAAATTAGAAGTAGTAACAATCCAGCCAAAACCTAAATCCAATCAGCAATGCAGATATTAAAAGTAGGGACTAATATCTGTGTGTGGGGGGGGTGGAATCTTCCCTTATTGCCATTTACAGCTTAGGTCTGAGGCTGAGTAATTACTACTGCAGGATAATTTAATACTATTTTATTAACACTGACTTACATTTCAGAGAGGAGTTCAGGGATCCAGGAGGACATTCATTTTCTGTGAAATGCTGTCCCATTTAAGGAAATTAAATAGTAATCTGCAGTTTAATGGTAACAACATAAAAGAATAAAGATGGACTAGCATTTAGGCATGGAATAATTACTGGGTTTGTGGGGTTTTTTTGGTCTTGTGACTATGCTAATTAAGCTGTCCAGCACTTTGGTTGTACATATCCTTGCTTTTCTGGCATTCTTTACTAGCCTATGTACTTTGCAGGTTCAAGGTTGGTAAGAAAGGTGGAGGAGAAAGTTTCTCTAATGGTTTGTTGCCACTGGGGTGGCTCTTTATCAGTGGAGCTGGCTATGAAAGGCTTCTATAATAAAAGCCCAATGCTGGAGCTTGCGACCATAGTATCCAGCAAGGTCAGAGTTCACTAATGCATAAGTCGAGTTTTGTATCCAGACAGCTATGCTGCTGGCAAAGCAGAGCATATTAAATGGCTCCAAAGCAGTGAAACACAAGGATTTTTTTGTATGTGAATTTTTGTTTCCTCCTAATGATAATCCATCACGGGCATTACGGTTATCTCAAGATGGTAATGTTTCCCAGCTACTATACCCTGCATTTCTCTGTAGTTGCCAAAGTTCAAGGCTGGTTTTAAATAGTTGTTTGGACAAAATTAGTGGTCACAGGTGATTTCAAGGATATGTTTTTTTAGGTAACTGAGATGTATGGATTTGTCCCTCTAACATTTTCCTGTAAATGTTCCGGTAACCAGTGTGCCCTTGTTTGCAATGCTGACACTCAGGTGAAGTGAGTAAAGGAAACAAGAATCCTCTGTGTACTGAAATCAACAGTCACAGGCAAAGATTATAAACAATCGGCTAAATTACAGTTGCAGAAAACAATTGTTGAATAGTTTCAACTAACGAGCAGTCTTGTGAGAATCAAAGTCTCTCAGCATTTGAGCAGTGGCTATATTAATTCAGATAGGTCCAAGTGGCTACTCCCAAGTCCAGAGTATTTTTCCATACGTCTGAAACTTGATGTCTCCCCTGACCCCAGCTGTGATGTGGTCTGTGGGTCTGAAGGAAGTTTCTAGGGCTCCTGTGAGCACTGTTACTGCAGAGAAAGAACAATGTCATCTCCATGACACAGCAAGAAGCTCTAGGGTTTGTGCTGCTGCAAAAAACAGGGGGTTCTGCTTTGCAACCTGTGCTTTCCTGAGCAGGGCTGCTACCAGGAGCAGAGTTCACATATGTCCTCAGCAGCAGGACCTGCCCTGATGCTGGGGGTGTGAGCATGGTAAGGTCTGTCGGGGAGAGGGGAACTTCCAATACTTTCTCTTCCCAGCATGGTCCATAAATTAGCTGCAAATTCTGGTATGAAAACTGTACTGTGAATTTAAATCAGGATTACAATCAGAAGACAGAGGTTGGGCTATGGAAAGCTTTCTAGGCGGATATTCTGTCTCTAGCAGTGGGTGAGAGCAGATGCTGAGGGAAATGTATAGGAATATGAAGAGTGATCCTTCCTATGCTAAACCTGCTCAGCAGTCAGCAACTTAGGGATTATGCAGTTCAGCATTCTACTCAGCAAAAGAATAAAATCTCTAGGAAGATCCCATGTTCTGTACATCTGTAGAGTCTTTGTGGAAATGGAGTGATTAATTTTGTTCCATCAGAGGTCAGTTCAGGCAAAGCAAAAAAAAAAGTTTGTCATGCTCGGTAGTGAGAGGACTTGACTGGGCAATAAATAACTCACTGCTGTTTAATATTTGCAATACAGCAATGTGTAGGTACTCAAAGGGAAAGGGGGCTGCTATTTTGGGCTGTATGTACACAGCCAATAGAGAAATCTATCCCCATTTCTGGCACGACGTTGTTTAACATTCACGGTGCATACATATGAACAACCGATCAGTCTTCAGTCATTTGCAACAGAAGATGCAGAAAATCAGAGGATGATCATTCAAATAAGATCCCACCATAAAGCTGCCTTCTCTAGTGAAATGGCAGGAGAAAGATGAAGGGGAAAAATGCTTCTATCATTTGTGATACTCCTAGTGTTTGCAATTGCTTTAATGTGCTATAGTTTCAAACATACAAAGTTGGGCACAAAGCATGCTTGCAGCCATCGTTCCATAAGATGTAATTGATATAGGTTGTTATAGGAGACATGGATATGTCATTTCTGCTCTTTTGTTCTCTTTGCATGCACATGTGTGGGAAGTTAAGTATTTTTCAGACTTAGGGAGAAAAGACTGCGTCACAGTCAATGAGAGTTAAATCCTGGCTTTATTGCAATCAGTGGTTAAATCCAGCATGTAGGAAGTTGTTTTTTAAAAACAGAGCAGAAATCCAATTTGAGATTTCTTATTACTAACCTTATGCAAATATATTTCTTCTATACGAATTATCTTCATATCATCTAAAAAGTGAGAGAGTGTTGGGATAGTTTTCCCCCAGAGCTCTGGCAGAATTTTTCATCAGCTGAATTTTATCATTGTCACTGATACATTTTTCATCCAGGATTTTTCTTCACTGGAGTCTGATAATTATGCTTACTGGTTTGGTGACTGTTTCCACAGGGAACTAATCTAAGAGTACTGTTATTCTTCTCACTTGCAACTGCAGTATGTTTTGAACCTGTAATGAAATTGTTGGTGCATTAAAATACCTCTGCAGAAAGGCTAGGAGGGGGAAGCTGGACCAAGACATTAACTTTTTCCAGAGTATTTGGAGTTCAGATTCACAAGTAAATTGGAGCAGTGCTTTGGGGCTTGGGGTGCAGGATAGCATATTGGAAATGTTAAAAGGCTTCACTGCCTGGGATGGGAGTTACCAAATGTTTGCCAGCTTTGACTTCTGGAGGAAAGATACTGCCATCCTGACTGATCTTTTTATGACATTGTACAGTTTGGGAGGCAGAATAACTGTGAGCATTATTAGGAAATAACACTGCTATGCTTGAAGAAAATAAGAGGTTATTTGAATATGAAGTTTTTCTTGAAGTTTCTCCCCTTTCTGAGGCTATTGCCTTGTCATCCCTGCTTAATGATTTTGTTCTTCAATATTTTGAGTTCCTTTATGACTGCTTTTTCAGGGAGGCATCTTATTTCTAGCTAAGTACTAAGGACCACTAATAGCTGTGTATTAAGGACCACTAATTATTAGAGGCAGGCAGTACCATAACACAATAGGAAAATTAACTGTAAGAGAACATGAAGTAATTCAGTTTAGCATAATAGCCTTAGGGTGGGTGAACGCTAAAGTGTTAGTGGACTTGCAGTGATTCATCTGCCTGCTTTTAACAGCTCCCGTTCAAATTGAATTTAAATACTGTAAACAAAAGTCTTTTCGTGGTGTGCTTGGAACTGTAATACAGCTGCAAAGTTCCGGAGGAAAATGCTGCATTGCAGCTCTCCTGTTTCGTAGCAAAGCTCTGCTGGCATGTAACATGCAGAGGAGGAGCTTCAACACAAGCAGGCTGTTTTCAGCTTCATTATGCAGATCAGCCATCTCTATCATCCACATTATAAAAACATCTTTAACTTCCTTTGGGGATGGAGGAAAGAGAGAGTAAGGAAGGAATGAGGTAAAAAAAAAAAAAAAGGTCAGACAGCTTACACACTGATTTCCCCTGGTATTACTGTTCCAGTGTCTCTCAAAGTGCAGTGGTTTTGCCTTTGTACAGATCCAACAGATTTTGACATCTGCGTTGTTTAATTTCAACTATTGCTTATCACTGGGATTTAGTATTAGACTTCATGGTGGTGTTTTGGGTGAATCTGAAAGGAGTATGCTGTAATGCTTTAGCTGACAGGCAGCTCTTACTTTACTGAAAGCTGTGATTCATGGCTGGTTGCTGACACTAGGGAAAGTGAAGACCTTCCAAATAACCTTGAAACAGAGCTGACCGGCAGCCTCTCACATGCTTTTAAATATGGGGAAGGGGGTGCAAAGGAAGGAGGAGGGATTTAGGAGTCCTATATTTACAGCATTCATGTTTAGTATCTTGCCTCCTGAAGAAAACTCCCTGGTTGCCTGTAGTATCTTACAATTATTTAAGAAAAGAAGGAAAAGCAAATGCTGCAGATGATAGCACCAGACTGAGAGGAGGGCAGTCCTTGAATGGTCCCAGAGAACAGATTTGTGTAAATGGGATGATTTAGTGCTGTGTCATACCGGGTGAAAAATGGAATTTCGGGAGAGGGTTCTGCAACCCTCTCAGTGGGACCTGGCAAAATGTCAGAGAGGAGAACACCGGGAACCTGCGGAACAAGGAGTAATATGGGAACTCCCAAGGTTCCATCCTACCCAGCAGAGACTGAGCAGATTACCTCTTCCAGCAAGAACAGATTGAAAATGAAAACAGGAGAGCTACAATAAGGCTTTTTGCCATTGCCACACTGTAGGTTAATAGAAAGTATTCTGTTGCCTTCCAGACAGCTCAGATACCTTAAAAGGATCCACAGAGGTCCCTCTCCCTGGATTTCAGCAAAGTAGGGAGTGCAAAATGGAAACATCTTTTTGGGAAAAAAGGAAATGGGAATGGAAAGGCCAAAAAAAACCCCAACAAAATGAAACCAAATAAGCCCACAAACCAAACGAAAACCCCGAACAAAAATACAAGAGCAGTAATGTGTTACCACTATTTCCCAGCTATATTTTCAACCTTGTCATATGTCTTCTGCTCCCCCAAAATAGTTTCTTACATTTATATAGAATTAGGAAGCCAATGTATCCTGAAAAAAATGTGATTTTCTTGTAAAAAGAAAAAGAAAAACCCAGCAGAAAACGGTTTCTCTAAAGGTAGGGGAAGGAGTTTGCACACAGGGCTTTTGTTCTTGTCTGTTTTGCAACCCAGGCCTTTTGCGGGCCCATGCGAGTTCAACTCTTGCATTTGAAGCCTAATGCTGAATCCATTACAGGGCTCTGGTGAGCCCGCAATGAATTCAAGTCATTCCTAGGAGGATGCTCATGGCTCAGTTAACAAGGTTGAAGTTGCCTGGCCCCAGGCTACATCTCCTGTTTTGGGGGGGAAATAGTACAAAGGTTGAAATCACTTTTTTTTCCTTTGCCTGTCTCTTAACTTTTCATCAGGGGTGCATCATTTTTGCTGCACTATTAAAATATTTACAGAATTGTTGGGAAACAGAAGAACTATTCAGACAAAATATTCATAATCTTCCCCCATAGATTCTGCATCCAAAACTGCTTCTAACAGTGCAATAATTAATTAAAGTACCTTTCCTATTGTTTTTTAAAGTATCTGTCATTGCTGGAGTGCATCTGCTGTTGAAAAGGTACCTCTGAATTAAAAAAAAAAAAAGAAAGAGTACATTTATACAATATGGGTATTGGTTTAAAATTAAAAATAGAGACAGAAACTGTACTTCATCACTCTTGAGAATCAGTCTGAGTGCTATAATTTGGGTACCCTGACTAGACAATGACTAGACAATGACTCTTCCCATCTAAGATAAATGAAGATCTTGAGTTCTTCAAGCTTTTTGCGTTTAGCATGCAGAAACATTTCTTCTCGTGCTTGATCACGGACCTTACTCCTTGTTTAGATAAAACCAAAACCAATTGTTGGAACAGGATAAGAATTGCAAAAAATATATGTATGTTGCATACTTTCATGTGGAAAATCTGGTCTGGCAAGCACACTGTGTTTAGTAATTGAATGCAGGAAGCAGCAAATATGGTTAATGGCTTACTAGTGTTCAGGAAAGCCGTGTGGGAAAAAAAGATGAGCATTGTTCCCAGAAGTGATGAATGTCTTTTGCTCGAGTGATTTGTTCACTGCAAATGTAAGTGTAGGTCAGCTGAAACTATTTGTAAGTTTGTGATAATCTTGTTGGATTTGTTTGACCAAAACCCATAGCTTTTTTCTTAAAAAAAGAAGAAAAATAATTTTTGAAAAGTTTTTCACCTTTTTCAGTAGTTTTCCATTTCCCCATAAAATCTTGTCCATTTTGGCATCATCCAAAATAACTAATTTTTCCATTTGAGATTTAGCCAGGAAGGCAAATTATCAGTATTTTCACATTCCTTTACTTGATCCCTCTCTGGTAGCACCTGATCTTTGCCAAGAAAGGTGACTGAGAAGATTGTAAATTCTCCAGTCTTCATTTTGCAGCAAAGGTCACTTGTTACTTGAGACTCAATTGTTTTCACACTCAAAAGCACTGGATTCCTGCATTGTCAATGGTAAGAACAAAGTCTTTCTCATTAACTTTAATGGTAATTTTAAACATACTAAGGTTTTAAAATGGATCCCTTTAAGGCATCTTTAACTATTGTATGTTGAGAAAGGTAACTTCTTGCCAAGCAAATATCTCTTCAATATTTTCTAGATGAACAGATAAATCCAGTTCATGATGATTAGCTACCTAGTGTTTTGCAAAGACTCTCTGTGTTGTCTACCACTGAAGGTGCAGCAGGCAGGACAGAAGGGTGGTACAACTGGGAACAACATCAGAGCTTGGAACAGAACTGATCTTCAATAAGCGTTTTGCACCTTGAAGCATTATTTTCTGAGGAAGCGTGGGTCTTAAGGTGTCACAACTTAAAGCCATGGAAGTGACAGAAGTAAAACTTAAAAAAGAAGAAATAGATATGATGACGAAACTGGATGCTTTTGTAAGCTACTGTAGAAAAAATGCCAAGATGTTCTTACCAGGGAAGTGGATGTGATAGACAAATAATGCCAGTTTGATATGCTTTTTAGAAGATCTAGGATTGGGAAATCTCAACTCACTATATCTGTTCTGATGAAATTACTCTCAGCTGGCTGTTCCCAGTTGCTATGGAAAGGTTAAGAAAACCAGGTACTGTATCTTCTAGTGAATTTACAGTTTGCCTTGAGATGGTTTTTCCACATTCACATTTGTATTTAAACATACCCAAACTTCATTTTTCCTACTTCCTACAGTCTATTCCATATTGCAGCTTTTGTTGTCAAACATCTAATTACTACCAGTGCTGGAGTCTTTAATCAAGCGAACGGTTGATACCAGGTCTTGAATACACAGCTTGGCTCCTTCTAGGCAGATACCATTTGAAAACCATCTGAGTTAAAGGAGGAATTTCAAATGTACTCAACCTTCATTAGAAGTTGTTCGTGCAGAAGTTAACGGCAGAATTCCCAGGAAAAGTCAGTGTCTGTGAGACCAACCGAAATTAAGTGCTCTTTTAAAAAATGCCTTCCTGAATTCCAATCCCATAATAATAAACCTCGAAAACAAGAGCACAGGGGAGATCTGAGGAATGTATAGCTAGAAGCAATACACAACTCTCCTTCCTTAGCAAACTGTTTCCAGAAACACACACAGCTGAAATGTCAAGTAATGTAGAAGTCCACCGGTTATACACCTTTGAGAAAGGAAATGAATTTGAATTCCTCAGCAGAAACATATTAATGGAGTGAGGAAAAGAAAAAGGAAGGAAACGCCAACTTATCACACTTCTGCTGTGGAAAGGCAATCACAATGACATTGTCTCAGCATTGCACAACCACAGAATGAGACTGACCAGTCTGCAAGCTGATAGTGCAAAACCCCTAAATATATGACACAATTGCAAAATACTTAAAATGTATTTCTAAAGTAATGCTTGAATAAAGAAGACAAGTAATATTTAAGAAGAGAGTACTTTTTGCATCATGTATCTCTGAAGTATTGTGGTCTTTAAAAGTAACTTCTCAGATAAATTTAGTAGGGATAGAGCTTTTCTTCAGTACTAGGTAAATAAAAATAAATGTCTCAAATATTAGCTAGGGGACTGAAAATAATATACTTGCATTTTCATTAGTGTAGCTAGCTCTGTGCTGGTCAGTGTGGAATATTAAATATTGGAAATCAATATAGTAGCTTATATGTATAGTACGCTTTAAGAGTAATTACTAATATCTAACTCCTCTGCATGTCTACATTCATTTCAGCAAATAATGCTGGTTTCAATGTTGATAAATGTGTAGTATGAACTGGCTGGCTTAATTGAAACTGTTGGGATGGAAAAGCTTAATGCTGTGTGATGTTTCATTCAGGCTTATAGCAGACTCTATGCCACCAGCCAGAGCAAGGCAAGAGATATGTCATCGTTTCAAGGACCCACACAACCTGCTGTGAGGCCAAAACCTCCCGCAGCCATAGAGGAAAGCAGGGATTGCAGGGGACTGTGGGGATCAGTCCAGAGCTGGAGAGGCTGCTGGCCACCCCTCCATCTGACACCATCTCCCAGAAAGGCTGTCCAATCCTTCCCTGGGCCAGATGTGCCCTAGGTCATTTGGAAGGATGCTACATGGAGAAGTTGTGTTACTTACTACAGGGATAATGTAAGTTGAAGAATGAAAAATTTAATTTGCCCTGCCCTTCTGAAGAGCTTTGGGTTGGTCCTGATTTGCCTTTGTTGTCCTCGTGGCTGTTCCCTGTGAAGCACCCTCATGCTGTGACAACAAGAACTAATAAATTTTCCCATCCAAGAAGATATTTTTAGGGAGCTGAGGCACATCAGGATGTACTGAAATGAAACACAGTGGAATTTCACTGGTTTCAAACTTAGACACACTCAAGCAGATTCAGAGTCACTGGTTACAAGTCTTCACTGTGACTAAAGCACTCACAAAATCCATGGCAGAGCAAGGAACCAAACCTTGAGCTCCCTAAATATGTAAAGATATGGACAACTCCACACTGCTGAAGTATCTATTGTCAAAAAATATCTGGCCAATATTCATGCTGTGATTTCTCAGGTATGACAGTTTTGGTTGGGGAAAATAATGTTATCTAGCTGATTTTGCTGTTTCATTTCTAAAATGAAATATTTCAATGTTTCCTTTAAAAGTTTCTCTAAGTTTTCATATGAAAATGTATTTCAGTTTAGTTTTTACAAACCTGTGTACAACAAACTCAGTGAGCTACTTCCCTTATGCATTCAATGAAATATATTAAACTTTATAATGGTCAGCAATTTTGGATACCTCCTACAGGGGAAAAATTGAGAAAAGAAACAACAGATTGTTTTCTTTCTTTTCTGTTGACAAACTAGTGTTTTTCTAGATTATGTTTTAAAATTATTCCCTAGTTAGTGTTTCAGACTAATATAAACTTTTATTAAATTACACAGTTCAATCATTTTCTTTGGCATTAGGTCAGACACAGTTCCTGTAAGTTCTGGTATGAAGTACTTTTGTACTTGCGTAGTCTTTCAGTGTGCCAGAGTATAATGTACAATAATATGGACTTCTACCAGGTTCCCTCAGGCTACTGTTTTAGAAGTTATATGTCCACTGACTCTTAGTATCACTGTAAATAAATAATAATAGAAAATAAACCAACCCCAGAAACTAGTAGTTGCAGTTATGCTGAAGGAATATTGTTCACTTAAATGAGATTAAAAATTTATTTTAAAAAGTTCTTTGAAACATTAGTGGAAGAAGAGGAAGTATGTGGAATTTGGGAAGAGGGGAATGCTGGCAAAATGAGGTATCACAGACCTGGATAGTGTCCAAAGGCTTTTTTTCCTGTGGTCCTACAGAGGATGCCTGTGCCAATCTTGTTCTGAATAAGCTCCAAACCAAGAAATGATCATATCAGATGGATTTAACTCTCCTTCTGGCATTATCCTTTTGATAAGGGCTTGAGGTGTGGTACCATGTCTGCAAATGAGTTCTTAACATCTGATTTCCCAAAGGCAAGACACTGATTTACTTCCACAGGAAGGAAGCATCAGATATATGACGTTGACCAACATTTCTGCCATAATTTGTATCACTATTTTTAAAACACTTTAGAATTAAGCGACAATTTTCACAGTAAACCACAATCTCGTCTCTGCTTATCCTTGTCTCCCCTTACAATGGGACTTAGGTTACAATGTCAGCTCATCATTTCAGTCACATTCAGACTTTACTAGAGAATCAAATATTTGGTTTCTACTTAAGAAAACAAGGCAGCTTTTTTCCCATAGCTTCTTGGTTTTCAATATCTGCTCATGAGTATTTGTGAAAGCTTCTTTATTGCTAATTACCTGTTAAGAAAGTATTCTCTGGACACATTTGTTTTGTTTCAGCTCTACCTGAAGGCTATGAAGCGTTAAAATGGTTTTCAGAAAACAAAGTGAAGCTTACACTTAGATTTAAGACATACACAGTTATGCTAAATGGTCACAGCTGACAGAAATAGCCAGTGGATCCATCCCTACAGAACCTTTTTGGCAGCTGCTTTGTCCTGGATCTCTGCAGAGGCATCCAGCACAGACCCCATGTACTATTACTTAAGAACTTAAGAAAAAAGTTAACACCTTTGCCATAGATTTTCAAGGAATAATATGAAGTATCAGGATGTACTCTACTGCAGAACAAGGGCTCCCACATCTCCTTCCTTCCTGAACAATCACTGCAGTCTTTAAACAAAAGATTACAGTAAAATGCGGTATTTTATGGCGTTATTTCCCACAGCCACAAGAGGGGGTTTGAAGAACATGATCTGCTTCCCAGTTCAGCCTAAGCTTTCCCTTTAGCGTATGATATGTTAGTTGTATCATGAAACCAGTCATTTCCTGAAATGACTGAAATTTTCAGTCATTTTGCAAAATGACTCCTTCACTCACTCATTTGGTAAAATGACTAAAAGTTTCACGCATTCTACAAAATGACTGACGTGACAGATATTCTGCTAGACTATTTGACTGTTTGTTTCACTCAGTAACAGGCATATTGTGAAAAGGGGGGTTATTGGATAAGGATCCTGTGCTTGTTCTGCAGTGACTGCTGGAGACGACTCTGCATTACAAAAGTAGCTTCAGAAAAGAACTTTAAAGTAAGTAGGAGAAGTGACCGAAGTGCGTGTTACCAAGGGAAGAATAAAGTGCAACTGACTATTGCTGAAATCAATAAAGCAAGCCAAGATCCCAAATCAAAGTCAAGATTTGAATAGTACTGAATAGTATCTGCTTGCAGAGTAAGTTTTATAGAACAGTCTGTGTTTTGGGTGGGTTTTTGATGGGTTTTGGTTGGTTGGGGTTTTTTTTGCTTTCTGCTCTCATCATAATTTTTCTCTTCTTTGGTCATGGGATTGCCAGTTAGTTCTTTTATACTTCCTCCAGTGCTCACAGGTGTGAAATTCTACAGTGTAGTGACAAAGAGAAGTTAATCAGGAAACACTGAGCTAAAGAAGCATCTCCCATGTACCATATGAGTATTGGACACAGGTATATTATCAGGAAAGCATGTGTTGCTGCATGTGCATGTTATAAAGCATTTATAATCTAAATATGCAAACATCACAAGACAGGCTGTTGAGCTCTTCAAATCTTTCTGGTTTGGGTGTCATAAGAAGAGAAAGAGGTCCTTGAGTAATGATGTTGGTGTAAAACTGATCATAAGCCATTAATGCTTACATCACAAGGGCAAGCTGACATTATTGATGTGCAAGCTTGGTGTCAAGGCAGTATCAAGGGGATAATGGCCTACCACGATCACCTCACCGAATTTTGTGTTCTCTGAGCCCTTACCTCAGAGAGAGTACCACAAGTGGCCTTTCAGTTTTCCAGTATTTTTGTCCTACTTAGTATCCCTGTCGTGTTGCAGAGTGACCACAGAACTGAATTTGCTGCTGAAGTTATTCAAGAACTGGAGATTTTGTGGCCTCTGCTTAGCTTGGTACGTAGAAAAGCAAGATATTCACAAAGCCAAGGCTCTCTCAAAGGGGATATTAAGCAAATGGTCTTAGCATGGATGGCAGACAGTAATTCCTGGGACTGGACTGTGGAGATTCATTTTGTCCAGTTCTCAAAAGCCCCACCTCTCAATCTTGGTTTGGTAACAATCCTAAATGTGCTCAGTGCTCTTTCTAAAGACTCTGTTACATTAATGTATCCAGAAGACACACTGGCCACCGTGTCTGACACAGTGGGAGGCAGCCAAACTGGAACTACTGCCAAACTAAAGGTTAGACCTGTCCCTGTACCTCAAGCTCCATCAGAAAAGATTCATCCAGACCCACCAAATTCTCCACCCATTAATACTCCTTGAGCTAACTGGCCCTTCACTTCTAGGGCACCATCACACCCACCCGCTGCAAAATAAAGTAAATAAATTATAAAAATAATCTTACACTTTGTCTTTTTAAGCTAATTCAAGTAACAAGATATTGGGCATTTTACCTGATGTCTCCCTACTAGTTTCACTAACTTTATTAAAGGTGTGAAAATGTCTCAGAATGACTGAATGAAGCAGCCATTTTATGAAATAGCTGAAAATTTTAATAATTTCCTGAAATGACTGGTTTCAAAATATAACTGTAACATATACAACTCTGGAGTCACCCATTACGTTTTCAGTAACACCCTTCCCAGGAAGGTACAGGGAACCGAAATATTACCTATAGCTTCATTTTATGCTGTGCTGAGAAAGGAGAAGACAAAAGGAATGGAGGCATGTGTTTTAAACCCATTAAGACATTTTGTGCTGTACCAAATGAAAATTGTTCTCTAATGATACAATATAACATATCCTAAATTGGATTATAATATACAGCTGCCTTTGCAGTATGTAGTTAACTAGAAGTTGCCTTTCTGGAAGGCACTGCGTGATTCCACTGCAGTGACATAGTTTAGAATAAAATAAATCATCCAAGTTGGGGAGAGTTCAGCCACACAGTGCTGAGTGTCTGAAAGAATAGCTTTGATGCATGTTTTTGCTGTGCACTCTATCATAGGAGTGTAAATACTAGTTCCTTCACCTCTGTCTTTCCCCCTTCCCACTCCCACCTTGTTTTCTTGAAGTGTCTCATGGGTCAGATGTGAATTTCATTGCTGCAGCCTGTTCAACCTTTTCATTAACATCCCTGTTCCATGTCATTTACCTTTCTTCTGCACATTTTATTTAGTTCTTTTGATTTTGTATTAAATAACAATTCTGTAATTAAGAATACTGGCAGCTTGTAGCCCCATTTTTTCTGGTTTTCTTGCTCCTTTTTAGAAAACTTAATTGCTGCCTTTTTAACTTCCAGGTTAGAGCAGCAGGGCATCAGAGTACAGTTCATCAAAGCCATTGTATTGATGCTGATGCATAAGTTGCCTGGCATGGGATACCACAGAGTAACAAAGGTTCATTTTTTCATTTGTATTTGACACATGACCTGGAAAAATGTAAATGTTATATCTATGGCAATTTGTGAGTTTGCCCTGCCATTTAATATGCACAGTACCCATTCTCCTCCTCTTTTTTCTTTTTACTGTAAATTTTCTATACCCAAGGAAAAAAACCCCACAAACAGATATAAGTTACCTGAATTTAATTAAAACTGAAAGATGATACCCCAAAAACTTGTATTATGAAAATCTTATAAGCTAAGAGAACAGGTCTGAAGAAAAAGCACTCAAGTTTTAAAAAAAAACCAAAAACCCACGGTGTACTAGAATTTTCAAAGATGCCTGAGGATGTTGGACACCTTAATCCTTGGCTGTCTACCTGGAGAGGTTCTCAAAGGGCCTGATCCAGAGTTGCTGTGGATTTCCTTCACTCTATACATGGATCCCTTGCAGATTTCTGACTGTGAAGCACTGAAATGGTGGTACCAAAAATAATTACTCGCCTTTGAAATTTCTGACCCTAGGCAAATGTTTCAAAACCAACTCTCTTTTCTCTGTCAATATTTGCTGAGCAGTTCTGTGTTCAGAAGGATGTTAGTGGGAAGCAAACATGGTATGTGGCTTTGCATGGGTATTTGAATTAGTGTTTGGTGGCCTTTTGAAGCTCTTTAGGAGTCATTCTATGAGAAAGCAGTTATAGTGATAACAGCTACAAGGCAATAGGAGCAATAAACAGATTGTGAGCTGCCCATTGGCTGCAGGATGCTTCCACGAACCATTTGCAGATTAATGTTTATTGACAAGTAAATCTGTAAAGCTTTGAGTCTTTCAGTGAGTTATTTTCAAACAAAAGAAGCAGCTAAATATATCCAACTATTTGGAAGAAATTTAACACTGTTAGTTGCTTAGCTGAGCATGAATTTCAAGTATAAGAATGTATGACTGGCTTACACTGGTTTCATTCTTAATTTCCTGCCTTGCTGAGGAGCTGTCAGGAAAGCATAATGTTTTTGCTAAGTGCATCTGAAAGATAGGTAAGTCAGCTTATTCAAAAAACTGTGGGAAGGAGAGTTGTAGCTGAAAAATCAGTTTATATATTCAACATGATGAGTCATAAAATACCTTTAAATGTCATAAAATACAAAATATTTTCAAGAAACCATACAGTGTGCGAGCCTGGAGTTGTTTCATTTTTCAGCCAGAAGACTGAGCAGTGAGAGATAGAAAGATAAAGAATAATTGACAGATTGTTTTGACTGAGGCTTAACTATGTTGTAAAGTGGGCACTGGAAAAGGCAGCAACACTTTGTTCCCCACTCCTTGCAGTATATGAACTCTGCCATGAAGGAGCTGTAGCACTGGCTGTGTACCTTACTGATTTCCTGTCACCACACTCCCCTGTCACCTGCAAATCTCCTTTTCCAAGATGATTTGGACCTGGTGTCACACCACTTAATGCACACATTCCTGGGCCTTTCTCTTTTTTACAGATATTTAGCACCTTAGCACCTTAGATGTTGCTCCTGCATTATATCCATCCTTGGAAAATACTTCGATTCATTTCAACAGACGGCCATAAAGGACTTAATGAAGAGAACATGCCAGATTAGGGATAAATTTGAAAGGATGGTAGCCAAGAGTATAGTAATTGTAGTCGACTGAGTCCAAGCAATCTACACATCTTACGTATGACCTTGTAGTAAGGAACTAAATGGAACAGGCCTAGGAAATATGTGTGTGCATGTGTGTGTGTGTGAGAGAGAGAGATTGATTTATTTAATCCTGCCAAACTCTTAATTTTTGAATGGAGTCTGAGAGGTTAGCAAGCAATCCTTTAATTTCATTAGCCAGGCACTTTGAACACTGGATAAAGCCAGTTTATTTACTGCTTACATCTAAAACATTTTTATCTTCAGACACCTGGATATTTTCCTCTGCAGTAGCAATGCATTTTTCATTACGACTTGTTACGTCATGCTGGTCATTACTTCTCTGCCTAAGGTAGGGCTGCATTGCAATTTACATGTACAACTCCTAGACTGGTTTCATCTGTAGCTTGACCTTGTGACATTTGTGGTGGGGGTATTTGCAAACTAAAGTTGTTTGTATTTGAAGGGATAGGGCCTTCAGTTAATGCCATTTGTTACTGGGGTTATTTTTGTGTCCAAATACCCTAAAGATTTGCAGTACTGTGGAACTAAATGTATATCACTTGTTCTTATTACTTGTAATACAGGAATGACCAGAAGTCATGCGTTTCACTTTCTTGTTGTTGCTGTAGAAACATCTATTTGAGTATGGGAAATATCCTGAAGATGTTATTAATGGATCCAGTCAAAAAATGCTGTTTTGTTCTCTGGGAAATTCTGTTTCATAAGGAAAAAAATATTTTGGTCAGCAGGCTTTCATTTATGTGATAAGAGCTAACATCTCATGGAGACAATAGGAATTTTTCACACCCAAATACAGTCAGAACTTAACAGTTTGACTGATCCCACTGAATTTTTATTCAGTGGTTCTCAGGTTTGTGAGGGTTCTTTACCAATTGTGATGTCCTTATAAAATAATATGCATTTCTTTGCATGTCCTTTTCTCTCTCACTTCTTTTTTTTTTTGGCAGGGATTCCTTATTTTTTTGTTTCAAACTGCCTTTATTTCACTCTGTATCTACCTTCTACAAGCACTATTACAGCACCTGACTCTGCATCAGTGTCTCGCAGATCTATGTCTGCTCTTCATGCCTCAGTTATCCCTTTCTTGTTAGTGTCTTCCCAAAGTTATTGCTTCTGCTAACCCTCACACGGGTGCCTTCCTTCCTTCTCTTGTCATTGTGGAAATACCAAAGTCCTTCCATTTCACAGGCCTGGTTTTGAGCTGGACCTGTCTGCAGATTCATCTAGTCCAATCTTATAGCTGCATTGTAAAGATTTCTTCTGTAGAACATCTTCAAGCTACAATCTTTCGTGTCCCTCACAAATGGGCCCAAATCTCATCCAGACCCTTATGTAGTAACATAATAAAGCAAAAGCAAAATATCTTTACTTCTGTACTGGCAGCTGCCAGTTTAGCCCTCCCCCGTCCTTTTAGA